>NW_026705219.1:300000-455000 GCF_029867415.1 Vicia villosa | reverse complement strand
AAATTTATAATAAGCTTTTTGTGTACTCTTACTTAATATAATAATATTAATATTAATTAATGAATATGTAAGATCATATGATGTGGCAACACGTTTCAAGTATACAAATATTACTTTTGGATAAAAAATTGTAAAAAATTTAATAGTTTGAATTCATTGTCTTTATAATAAACATTTTTTTTGTCTACTCTTAATTAATATATTTGATAATGAATATTAAGATTATAACCATTCCTTTTATATAAAAATAATTTAAATGAAATAATAAATCTTATAAAACGTTATCAACACAATATTAAAAAACAATCAAGACACTAATGATTTACCATTAATGGTCAACAAATAGTATTGTGTATAAATTAAAGCATATTTGTTGAGACAAAAACATTCTAAAATTCATAGGTTATCATTCATACACGTTAAAATTAAGATGGCAGGCAAAAAATGTATTTCTGTTTCAATATTTTTGATGGTTTTAGGAATGCTAGTAACACCATTGCTGGCACGCCAAATCGATGACATAGCATGCCCTGAAGCTCTTTTGTCATTGTTGCCTTGTCTTCCATTTTTGCAAGGAACTGGTCCTCCTACACCACCTGGTAACTGTTGTGCTGGTTTAAGTAATTTGAATCAAAAGGCTAACACCCCTCAGATTCGAAAAGATGTTTGCAATTGTCTCAAACCTGCTGCTTCAAGATTTGGAGTTAAGGCTGATAGATCAAAACAACTGCCGCAACTTTGTAACATTAACCTTTCCGTTCCTTTTGATCCTAGCGTCGATTGCAACTCGTAAGTAATGAGTCTTCTTGTTTAGTCTCAAGTAACACATATATGTTCAATTTCTGTCATGTTCATATATCTTTTTTCATTTTTGTGCAGGGTCCAGTGATTCTATAACATGGGGAATGTCGATTGTAAAGAAATCATCTTCAAGACTAAACTAGACAGCTTCTTATCTAGCGATAAGAAAATATAAAGATTGTAATAACTTTTTTATGTTGGATAAGTTTTAAGAATTTTAATAAATTAAAATGGAATAATTTACTTGCCATTCATATTTTGCTTCCATTTTCTCTTATTTTTTTCTTCTTTATGGGTTACTTGCCAACACATTATGTAGGTGGGGAAAAGGGCCTCTTGGATTAGTACACCCAAATTCAAACAAATAAATACGTTATGTTTGAAATGAAAACTTATATATACATACCTTAAAAAATAAATCTTTAATTTATAAAGATAATATGAGTAAGATGACTTAATTTGCTTTCCTCTTTTCTTTTTTAACTCCAAATCTCAAATAAAACCATTATTGTTAACCATGGTATATATATAAAAATGTAGAGAACTAAAATATCATTTGACTTAGGGTTTCAACACAATAAAAAATGAATTTACAATTGTGATACACAAGAGAAGATTGAGCCAATTCCTTCTCTAAATGTTTTTCCCTCTCATCTCTTTCAGTTTTACCGAGTATCCTTTCCTAGTGTTTTTTTTTTTTCCGTGATTACTCAAGCCGGCAAGCGTCTTCTCCAGTGGTCTACATCTTCACTTCTTCTTTGCTTTCTTTCCACGTTGTGTTTTGATCCCTGTTATAAGTGTTATTGTCTCCTCCAGACTTGGTTTTGTTTCAGCCTCTCCAATCTATAAATATCAGCTTTCCATCAAAATCTGACCCCTAGAACCATGAAGAATATCCCCATTGATGCAATGGAACATATTGGTACTAACACCAAAACCGCAATAAGACTTCCACCAATCCCTATTTTGAACCCCCATCCGGCAATCATAATCAACCAATTACATAAACTAAACCATGGTTTTAAATTGCGGACCGCATCAGGTTGATGCGGCCGTGCGGCCGCAATATTGTGGTAGTGTCTGCATCCGCATCAGACCGCAATTGCGGTGTGATTGCAAATCACAATAAAAACCGCATCATAACACCGCATCGGCCGTATCAAGCCGCATCAGACCGCATCAGACCCCAAGAGATAATGCAATGCTCGCAAAAATTATTTGGTCTACCTTTTTTTTAATTATATTATAGATTTAAGATATATTTTAAAAGGATTAGTGATATTTAAAAGGGTGACGAAGTATTAATGAGATATAGAAGAAAATTTAGAGAGAAAATGGAAGATATGTGAAATCGAAAGTAAATAATAAAATATAATATTTTATATTCATTAATATGAATTCACACCGCAACGACTGCATTCCGCATCGCAACAACCGCAATAGCCGCAACCGCAGTGACTGCAACCGCATCCCCAGCCGCAACCGCAATTTAAAACCATGAACTAAACACAAAAATCAAAGTCCATTAATTTCAAAAACCAAAATCATAAATCCTTTAGCAAACTTGCCTCCTAATGTGCAAAACATCATCATCCCCACCAGCAATACAAAAAACCTAACCCAAATATCAGACAAGGTTAACTATGGGTGTAATCGAATAAAAAAAACCTATAAAATCGATAATTCAAATTAAACCAAACTGAAAAAAAAATTGGTTCGACTCAAAATCAACCCTACCGATGAAAACAGAGGTGATTTGTTCGCTTGGAGAAATTTTTAAGAATGCTCATGGTGATTTATTTAAGTGAACAAATATATGAAGTACAACAACTCGAAGGTATGAAAATGAAAAAAATAATCATTGTTTACTTTGTTAATGAAATTGTCAAACTAATTTGTCATGGTTTATGTGTATGTTTTAATTTTTAGAAATTAATAGAATACGTCTAACTAGTGGTAAGGTTAACAAGGCAGGAGTGTCCTTATTGGCTTTGTGCTGGTTTTCGAAGAGAAGTGGAGGATTGTGGTTTATCGGATATCAGAGTTGAAGGATATCAGGATTTTGGTTTATAGATATCATAAATGAAGGATATCCCATATTGCTCCATTGGGAGCCTTTGCGTTTCAACAAGTATAGTTATTCATTTAAGTTCAAAAATCAATGGTTGTTGGAGGAGGATGTAACTGAAACAGTGGCAGCCGACTGGAAAAGAAACAACACAACAAAACTGGGAGACCGGATCGAGGGTTTGTCGAGGAACTTCAATGTTAGAGTAGGAGGAAGAGAACAATATTTAAAGAAGAAATGAATGACTGTGAGGGGGAAATGTAGTACTACCGTAGGTTGAATAAGCAGGAGAGTATGGAGAAGTTGTTAGCGGAGGAACGAAAAACACATGATTGTTAGAGAAGAAGTTTACTTGAAAAAGAGAGCCAAAATGCATTGGTTCAAGGATGGAGACTTGAATAAATTTTTTTTCCATATGACGGCTTCAGCAAGGAAGAAATTTAAAAAGATCTTTATGCTTATTGATTATATTGAAGTTTAGGATCATGCGGGTTAAGGAGTAGCAAAACATTATTTTGATAATTTATTTCAAGAAAAGCAAAGCATCCATGATTCGGTTTTAATTCTCATTCAACCAGTAATTTGTAATGAAGATAATGAGAAACTATTGGCAGCTTTCTCTAAAGCGGAACTGTATGAAGCTTTGAACCATATGTACTTAGATAAATTCCCTGGCCCCGACAAGTTTAATTTAGTGTTTTATCAACAATTTTGGGAGATATGTGGTGTTGATATCTTTACTGTGGTTTGTCACTGGATGGATAGAGGTTTTTTATGGCCAATCTCAATGATACCAACATTTGCCTTATACCCAAATGTGAAAACCCAAAAATGATGAAGGATTTCAGACCGATATCTTTATGTAACGTGGTGTATAACATGGTCTCAACACTTCTAGCTAAAAGACTGAAGAGGTGCTTGTCTAAGTGTGTCTCAAAGGAGAAATTTGCGTTTGTGGAAGAGGGATCTATACTAGATAATTCTTTAATTGCAATTGAGGTCATTCATAAGCTGGAGCGTAAAAAAATAGGTAATATTGTTGTACCCCAAAATTTTCCCTCACATCTTTGAGACAAATTGATTCAAGAAGCTTCCTCCCACTCATAGGAGTCTCAAAAGCTCAAGACTACTCAAGGATTAACCAAGACAAGCTCTCCTCCAAAGCAATTAACCTACAACTAGGGTTTTGTTTTTCTCAAAGGGGATTGAGCTCTCAATACCTCAGATGGACTTCATGGTTCTCTATGTGCTCTAGGGTATCCTCATCTCAAGTCTCAAGCCTTGCTTCACAACTTTTCTCAATCAATTGCTCAAATGATCAACATTCGATTGTGTTGGACCAAAAGTCAACTTTGACCAACGTACAGTCCAACTTTATCATTTCTTGTCAACATCAAGATTTTAAAGCCCCATTCATCATTTGATCAAGGGTTGATCATGATCCTTCAGGAAAATCGTGATTTTCTCAAAAGTCAAAAAGTTGCTAAATTAGGGTTTTCCTAAGGAGAAGTCAACTGAACTTTGACCAAGCATAACCTTCACATAATTCATCAGAAGTTTCTCAAGAAAAGCTCATTCTAAAGGGTATTCGATTATCTACAACTTTGTCTCTTATAGATTTTTCCCAAAAAAATGCTTCATTTAAAAGATATGAGCCAATACTTTAAATGTCATTTTGAAAGTCAACAAAAACACATTTGTTGTCAGAGCAATTTACACAAAGATAAAGACTCCAAATGAAAAAGTGTTCAACATGAAAGTTTTAGGGGACATCTCGAGGTTTCCAAAAATTCTAAGATCACCTTCATATGACAAAAATTGAGAGAGTTGTGATTGGTGCAAGTTGAGAAAATTTTGAGAAATGCATGAAACCTAAATTGAACAAACTTTGAACTTTTGGGCTAATGGACCTAGCTTTTGAGGTTCAAACATGTTTATAACATGTTGGAGGACCTCTAAGTCCATTGGCATGTGGCCATAATTTTTTTTTATTTAATTTTTGCAAAAGAATTATATTAAAATAGTAAATAAATAAATTTAAATATGAATGGATCACATTTAGATCATCCATGGGCCAAGATCTCATTCTAAGACATTCCAAAATCGTGCAAAACTATTAGAGGGAGGTATCTTGATGTTTTGGCAAGTTTATGAACATGTTTGGACACAAATCTTCAAAAAAGGAATGGTAAAAAACATGTTTTTATTTTGTTTTGGTAACAACATGAATGCCATGTTTTTCTTTTCATACTTCTATAAGCCTATAAATAGATGAGGCTATTACACATAGAGGTGACGGAAAATTACCCCCAAACTAAGTTCCAAAAAAATCGCATTGTCCTATCTAGTTGGTTTCAGTCCAACTATCCATGCGTTGTTACTAATCATTAAATTCATCCATTGTTACTAATTATTAATTGCCTATAATGCTTTATAATCATGTTTAGAATAGGTTGGGGTTAGAAAACACAAACCTTGACGTGAAGATCAATATTTGTCATTCGTTTTCTTTTATTTTTCCAACTAACGCGCATGTTTATGTTATGTTGTTTGATTCTCATTTGGTTCACACAACAACAACTTAGCCCATGGAGAAGGAAGAATGCTCATGAGATAAAGAGGGTGGGCACAAGCCCCACCCTACACATTTGATTTTCAGTTCTAATGTTCTTTTTTTTAATTACTTTAGTTCATTTTTTCAATTAAACCAATAAACAAGACTCCCATAAAAATCACAAAATCATGCAAATAACCATAAAAAAAATAGTATTAGTTTTTTTCCAATAAATTAACTTAACTCCTTTTGACATAATTTGTAATTATTAATTAATTAGACTTAGGATTTACTTATAATTATTATTTTTTATTAGAATTAGGTTATTTAATTTTTATCTAACACCATAATAAATCATAAACTTACAAAAAAATCTATAATAATTTTTTATAATTAGAATTTTTGGACTTTAAACAATAATTTTTCTAACATCTTTTATTATTTTGCCACTTATTTTATTAGACAAATTTTATAGGTTGTATAATAATTGTAATAGTGTTGGGTTAAAATTTCCCACAAAGTTTTTACTATTGTATCTCTCCCTAAGCCATGTAATAGCGTAGGTTTTACTTTCTCGCATTTTATTTCTCACGTTTTATATTTTTGTAAACTAATATATATTTAATTGCTAGTTTAATTAGGCTTGTATGGAAAAATAAAAAACAAACTCTAGAATAACCATAACAACCAAGATAAAATAATTGTAACTAACACACCTTTGCACACATCCACCTTTAGGGTAACTCTCTCTCCGTTGCCTTAAATGATTAATGGTCATGTCCTTCGAAAATTTGGATACTTATGCACAAAGACCCTCGGTAAAATTATCACAGTCCATACGATACAAAAGATCATAGTCCCTCGATGGCCCTCGTGTTGCCTATGAAATATGATCTTGTCCTGGTGTCCCTACGATAAAGTGATGATAGTTCCTTCAAAAGTGTTAAAGTATCTTTAATGCTGCCTTCGATGACCATACGATGACCCTAAACATCCATTGAAAGGACTTCCTACCAAATAATGGTATGGAAAGTCTCTTTCCTTTAAAACGAAAGGAAAAGAATAGTAAAGACAAATAGGTAGGGTAAATACTCATAATTTACTTGGTCAAACAATTTTCTCCATCACATTTCCAAACGATCAAAACAAACTTTTTTTCACATCGTACTTTCAAACAAAAAAACACTTTATAAACATTCCCGAGGACTGATACATGAGTTATTACAAAGTTTGCCTCACATAAGCACTTTACAAAATTATTTTCAAATCACATACACACGAAAAACAAGTTTTCTTATAAAGTGAGCAAGTAAATTAAGAGCTCATGGATAACCATGGATACCAGGGGTGCTAACACCTTCCCTTTGTATAATTACCCCCTAACCCAACAATATTTAAAAAGTTATTTCCTATTCTCTTATGCCTTTCCTAATAAAATTGGATAAAATAAAATTCGGTGACGACTCTTGCTAACCGCAACTTGTTTTGCAATAACAAAACTAAAAAAAGTCAGTTCTCACACCGTGTTAAAAATATTATGGAGTTAGCCCTTAAAAATTGACATTAGCAAGGCCTCTGGTCTGGTGGATTGGAGCTTTTTGAGAGGGATTTTAAGTAGCTTGGACTTTGCAAACAAATTGGTACATTGGATGATAATGCTTGTGACTTCGGTGAACTATTTGGTGATGGTTAATTTAAATTGTGTGGGACTTATTCAACCAAGAGGGGGTTTGGGGAAAAGAGATTCTCTTTCTCCATACCTCTTTATCCTTATAACATATGGCATTTATTCTCTCACTAGGAGAGAGTAGACAAATGAGACATACATGGTATCAAAAATTATAGGGGGCACCTTTGGTGTCTCACCTACTTTTTACTAACTATTGTTTTCTTTTTTGCAAGGAAAATCTATCCGAAGTTGGAAACCTAATGAAGATCTTGAAGTGTATGGAGAAGCCTCTGGCCAAAAGATTAACATGAACAAATCAAAGTTTTTCTTCAGTCGCAATATAAGTAAGCATGCTCAAGATGTGACCTTGCTCGTATTATGGGTGTTCGGCATGTGATGGGTACATGTACTTATCTGGGGTTACAATCTATGGTGGGAAGAAGCAAGAAGTATACATTTGCATTCATCAAATGACTTATCTGGAAAACAATTAATTTGTCGAGGTGTCGTCCGTGGTCTAAGGTCGGAAAAGAGGTTTTTATCAAACCATCCATTCAGGCTATACCTGTTTATGTTATGGGTGTGTTTAATTTACCGAACACCATGGTGGAAGATATAGAGAAGATGTTGAACTCGTTCTGGTGGGGACGAGGTAGTAATAATAAGGGGATTAGATGGTTTGCATGAGAGAGTCTTACTTATCGGAAGAAGGAGGGAAGCTTGGGGTTTTGTGATTTTAAAGCTTTCAACATGGCTATGGTAGAGAAGCAGGGTTGTACATTATGTATAACTAGTATACCTTAGTTTCTAAAGTTGAAATTTTGGTGCTTTAAAGTTAAGATGTTGAATCCTGTGTTGAGACATCTTTTCTGATAAGAACACATGAACAAGATAAACATAATAATTGAGCAAAGTTGGAAAGTAATTTAACACACAGAATTGTTAACCTAGTTCGGTGTACAACAACACCTAATCTAGGGGAAACCAAGCCAGGAAGGAAATCCACTATTAGTAGTATCAATTTGAAGCTAAACTCCCCCGTTTACAACTTCTCACTTAATCCCTATCCGGTGCAACTTCTACCTAAGAACTTCCTATATAAGAGAAACTCCGCTAACTTTCATTCACCGTAGTGATGTCTCATAAACAACGACACATGTTACCGATCTTGACGGCTCTTGACCATAATTTTCAATTACAAACATAACATGATTAAGACTCACTTAACCGACACATACTTAGCCAAGAATCTTGACTAAGAACAATACGTATAGTTGCTTCAAAGCTTCCTCCAAGAACAATAGCTTCAATCACAAGCAACACACACTTAGATAATTGTATCAATGATACTTAAATAACACACGTACATTCAATACTTCACAGCTTATGAATGCATGACAAAACCTTACAACTCAAGGAACACATTCCAACTCACATGTCGAGTTAATTACAACCTACTCTCACCGAGAGAGGTACACAAACAAAGCCCTAGTATTTCTACATCTTGGAATCGCTCTTTTTCATAGGTTACAATACTTCTACTTATAACCTTTTCCCAACTGGATTCGGGCTTCAATCACAGCATATTAGTTACTACAAATATGCAGAAGATTCTGCATAAAAATAGGTCTTCAATCAAATCTTTCTAAACTATCTCCATAATTAGAAAGTGAATATTTTCCTTTATTCATTCTTGAATATGTCAGTCCTACTTTTATTCTAGCTTGAATCTGTCAGTCCTACTAATCCGCAATATAGAGATCTGCACAAGATTCTCATAATATTATGCATTTGTTTGGATCTTGACCTAATCCAACAGCCCAATCCATAATAGACACGATGTTGAATGATTTCAGCATAGGGCATCTTGTCTGACATGTTGCTCCATTCATCTCAACATGTTCCTTTGTAACATATGACATCTTGATTAACCTGTTCTTTTTACCAAGATAATATATACTATATAACATAATGCTGCAATATTTATTTTACTATAATTATTGCCAACCTTCAAACCAGAGAACTGTCAAAAGTGTTCAAAGCTAAATATATTCCTAACTCATCTTTCATGGCAATGAGTTTAGGAAGTAATCCAAGTTTTGTCTAGTGGAGTCTTTGGAAAACTAGGGAAGTTTTCTTATTAGGTAGTAGATGGAGGATTGGGGACGAAAGTAATATCCAGGTGATGTAGGATCTATTGATGAGGAATAAAGGGGGATGTTATTAGGGAGCCCCTCAAGAGAACCACGTGTATAGTTTGACGGTTAAGGATCTAATGCATCATAACCTTAAACAGTGAGACCATCATAAGATTGGTAAATTGTTTTCTCCTGAGTTTGCTATTAATATTTTACAGGTACCCATTGGATGATGTTACGGAGGATTGCGTAGTTTAGAAGGAGGAGCGGAATGACGTATATAGTGTTAAAATAGGCTATAAACTTTGGATGCAGAAGTTTTGAAATTTCAAAGGAAGAAGGGTGGAAGGTTATTGGTGGAGTTTATGGAGAATGATAGCGCCATCAAAAGCCAAACACCTTATTTGGCATTTATGTTTTGGTTGTCTCCCTCCTAGAAGCAGGCTACAACAATATTATGTCTTTTGCCTTAATAGTTGCCTTTATGTGATGTAGAAGTAGAGGATGATTGGAACTTTTATTTTTTTGCGTTAACGTCTCCTTGTTCGTATGTTGCAAGTCTGATCATGTAATTACATTACGGCTTGATCAAATGAATGATGTGAGGAAGGTGATTCAAGATATTTTTAGCAAGGAGGATAATAAGGTTGCAGGTAGGGTGGAGGTTATGGTTTGGGTGATGTGAAATAATATAAATAACTGAATTTGGAATGGGGAGAAGAAGGATGCTAACCAACTGGATATGCAAGGGTATATCATATGTGGAAGGATTGGTTCACGACCCAAGATTCACATGGGATAAGTAGTGATGAAAATAATCGGACCCACCAACAACACACTTGGCAACCACCTCAAATGTTAGGTGAAATATGTAACGCCCGGAAAAATAATTATTTGCTTAATTTAGTCATTTGTGATGTTTATTGAAATTTTCGCGTTTTGGGACTATTTAGTCTTTATTAGTTCGGGATAGCGGATCGATATTTAATCGAAAATTTTAATATTTTTAGTATTATAAATATTAATAAGTTAATATTTAGCGTTTTGGGAATTTTCCGAGTAATTAAGATTAGACCGAAAATATAAGACATTGAGTTATTAGAGGATTATAACTATTGGGCCTATTTATTAGAAGTAGAAGTAAATTGGGGTGTTATTTTCTTAAGCCCATTAAGACAATAAGTTAGTAAGAGTTTGATCAGAGTTAGAGATATTATTTCATTTGCTCATTTTCAAGAGAAGAGAAATAGGGAAAGGAGACTAAGAGAGGAGAAGAACAAGAGATAGGGTTTCAAGAAATCAACAAGAGGTAAGGGGGAGAATCCTTATTATTATGGGTTAGTATGATTGGGGCAATGGATAGAAATATGTTTAGGTTGAAATCCCTAATTTTTATAGTTTTGATATTGTTAGGTCTTGATGAGCCATTCTTAATATATGATGATTAATTGTGTTTGAAATTGATATATTGGTGAAATTGATAACCCAATTTAATATTTTATCTTCGGTAGATCTACTCACTATGTAGTATACTTAACAATTAAATGGAGAGTAGTAAAATGGGAGATATTGTAGCGAGTCATTATTGTCTATGTTCTTATATAAAATTATCAATGTACTGTAGTGATAGCACATTAACCATGTTTTTATAAGATATGTCAATTTAAGATCCAATGTAACAACACTTTTTTTATGATATATATTGAATATATTGATGTGCATTGATTTATATATGTTGCTTAATATCATTTATACTGATACATACTGGTTCAACGAGATATACAAGTATATAGATAAATTGAGAATGTCAATTTGTTTTCTAGTGTAGCAACATTCTGATTCTTTAAAAATAAATAAACAGTATAATGTTTCAAGTTACGACTCTTAGAATTAGAGATGTGTTTCAAGTTAAAACAATATAATGTTTTCTATTGTAGCGACTTGTAGATATATAAATATATGTTTCATTAATATATTATTTGGAATTAGAGATAAACAATTAGATTAATGAGATAATTTAAATTAGTTTTCGATTCCGATAGATTTTTTAATAAAGTTGTTAGAGTTGCCAATAAAATTGTCGGAGTTGTTTCAAGTTATTTCGAGTCATATTTTAATTGTTTCGCGTAATTTTGACATGTTTATAGTTGTCAGTGTATGGTGTGGGTTTTTGCTTTTTTGGAAAAACTTTGAAAATTTATAACTTTTGAACTGTAACTCTATCAGTGTATGGTGTCGGTGTTTGCTTTTTTGGCCTTTACATGAGAATGATATATATATGTGTTGTGAATGTTGTGTACAATTGGTGGATAATTCATAGAGTTGGATTATCGTGGTATGCGGTAAGTTAGGATTGATGAGATAATCTTAATTGCATATATTATTGGTATTTGTACATACATTCATAGCATGGTCGGATTTATGGTGGAAGCGGTGAAACTGTGGGTTCACATGGTAAAAGACGTTGATCCTTGAATGAAAATAGGCGTAGAAAACGTGATCCTTAATTGGAGGTAGGCATATTGGCTTTGATCTTGTCCGGATCGGAAATGTGGCTTGGATTCTAGATATTGAATCAGAAAGCGGTGAAACGTTGAGTTCACATTCGGTACCATATCCATAGAGTCACATGTCTTGCATTGAGTCACATTGGTGTTATGTGATGTTTTGAATGTATGCAATTATGTGATTTTTACGTGTGTATGAGATGTGATAATTGATTTTGGTTGTGTTTGGATACATGATTTGGTGATATATGTGAATATGCGATAATGATGGTTTATGTGCATATTTGGAATATTAGTATTGGACCCTTTTGAATATTATACTCCTTGAGCTTTGTGGCATACTTGAACATGTGAAATATATTGGATAATACTATTTACATGATTATGCAAGGTGTGGTGAATTTTTATGATTGTTAATCAAATCATTGTACTTTATTATACTTCTTCATAATGATTTCAATTCTCACCCTTCTGTTTGAATGTTGCTCTTTGTTGGTAACGTGCAGGTTTTGACGATTAGTAGGTCGTGCAAGGTTTAGCGGGAGAGCGTCCACATTTGTTGGGTGATTAGGTAGTGAGTCAATGCTCTGGTCATGTAACACTGGATGGGACTTAGTAGTATTGAACTCATATTTTGTTTTGGATATGTATTATGATATTATCTTGTGAACCTGTATATTTTGTTATTTTTTGTTGAGAGGCCATAGTCCCGAATATCTTGGATATGACATTATATTATCTTGTGGATTATTATTGAGATATGATTATGGTATGGGACATGATTATTTATGAAATACATGAGTATTTATTATTTCCGTTGTGAATGCATATTCTTGATGAATTATGACAAGTGAGAGGTGTTACCTTGATGACCATGTGTAATTGTATATTTGATGATGAATGATATTGGTTTTTGAAAACTTTTAGTTTTTGGAAACGTCGATGTGACGCCCTTTGTTTATATGTATAATTCTTTACTCTGATTATATGTTTAAATACTTGGGGTATTAGAAAGGGGTGTTACAAAATGCAATGCGGATGTGAGGTTTAATGAACACCTAGGCATAACTAATAGAGGTTGGTGTGTTAGAGATTTCTTTGGGGGTTATTTTGGATGGTGCATCGTGGGATTATGGGTTGTATTCTATTGTTGAAGCGGATGCGTTGGATTTGAAGGAAGCGATCCAAGAAGCCATTCAGATTAAACTGAATCATATTACCTTGGAAATTGAATCACATTCAAAAGGGGTTTTAAGGTATGGTTATTAAGATCTTCCTTGTGGTTTGGGTTTTACCTATACTTCAGGTGTTTACCTCACTCAAGTTGGCTAAGGTTTTAAATCATGAATATCACACGTTTCTATTTTAAGATTCATCAAGATACAATGTTTCTTCTTCAAGAGTATTGTAATACCCCAAATTTGCCTACCCTTCATATCTTTTCAGACGCCATTCAAATAAAATAAAACAAAATGTAGAGCCACAAAAAATTGCTAAATTTAAACATTGAGAAATCTAAACTATAAACGATAACATATTATCTTCATAATAGCTGTGTATATTACGAATATAAAAAAAATTCAACAAAAGTATAGTAGATCCCAAGAATTTCGGTGTCAAAATTTTATTCCTAAATTAATTAGGAAAGTTAATTTCATCTTTTATGATGATTAATATTAGGTTTCAAATAATTCTTACTTTATTCCTTTATGAATTATTTGTACTCTTCTATAATTATGATGCTCCGACACGTCAATTAAAAGGTGTGTCTCTGCACCAGACACATGTCAGACACGTATCAAAAATGTTTTTGAAGTGTCCAACAAAAAAATAAATTGAAACGCAGCGGACTCAAATACGACATACTATTTCAAATAACAGACACAACAATCTCTCAAATTTTTCAGAATAAAAAAAATGATTTATACATTTCATATTCCACTTCCCCACTATAAAAAAACTTGTATTCTTTGGTTTTTTACGTTCTCTTTTTGTTTTTATCTTCTTTTTTTTTTTTGTTTTCATCTTCGCCGCACGCCGATATCCCATCGTCGCTACCACCAACATTTTACTCTTTCTCTTCTGATACTCATTCCTTTTTTTCTTTATTAATTGTCTCTGTTTTTGTTTCCTTTTGTTAATTACATACGTCGGCGACAACACTTTACTCATGTTATTATTTATAAATTGGCTATGTTTCTTTGTTTATGTTTCATGTTAAATACAGAAATGTCATATGAAATGTTATATGTCAATTAGATATGTTAGATGTTATTTGTCTTTATTTCATTCATATTATATGTGAATTACACATAACATATAACATATAACTTGTCTTTGGATGAGCCTGACTTAGAGACCGGTTTTCTCAACGTGGACTGACTATGATCTGATTTATATCATTTTGTTTTTATTATTTTCCTTAATTGAAAGTACTTAATTTTAATTTTTTTGGTTGATTGAAAGTACTAAATTTAAATAAAATTAAATTTTAGTTTTCATTTTAGATTCTTCAAAAATTATACTCATAAATTGTATTATTTTATTAATATATAAATATATATAGGTATGTCTGTGTCCTATATTTTTTTACATTAACGGTGTCCCCGTGTCCGTGTCACGTATCGTGTCTATGTCCGAGTTCAGACTTCATAGTCTACAACTATTAAACATACACAACAATATATTATAATTTTTATTAGGGGGTTCAAACAAAATCGATCTACATAAAAATTGTAAATTGATCTAAAAAAATTATATATACAAAAAATTAAATATCATTAGATGTGTTAAGATGACATTTTGTAAAAATCCCTCGGTTCAAATCAGATTCTGAATTTATTTTTTAAAATTGATCCGAGCCGATATATATATATATATATATATATATATATATATATATATATATATATATATATATATATATATATATATATATATATATATATATATATATATATATATATATATATATATAGTGTTAATTTTAATATTTGAAGATATTTTTTTAACAATTTAATATATATATTTTTTATAATTTCATTTGTTTAACCCTAGTTGACCATTTTAATTTTGTAATATTAACTTTTTTTAATATAATAGATGTTATATATTTTATCAAATCTATTATTTATTAACAGTATTATTATCTTAATAAAAAATATAATTTATAATTTGATATTCAAAAATAAATTCAAATTAAATTGTAAGAAATTGTATCAGATTATATCAGATTTTTTAATCAATCATATAAAATTGAACCGAATCACAAATAAATTTATCTTTAAATTAGATGAATTTTTACCTTAAAATAATCTAAATTGTCACGTGAACACCCCTAATTTTTATAATGTATCTTGCGCTGCATTTGTATAATAATTAAAATTAAATATTATTAAAATAAAAATATAATTTTTTTATATCTTAATAATTATTCTTGTGTATTTTTAATGATTATTAATACTGTCAGTTACTATTTATAATGCAAACAGATATGGCAACACGTTTGAAGTATATAAATATTACTTTAGGAAAAAAATTGATTACCATATTGTTAGAAAATTTATAATAAGCTTTTTTTGTACACTCTTACCTAATATATTAATATTAATTCATGAATATTTAAGATCATATGATCTGGCAACACGTTTAAGTATACCAATATTACTTTTGGATAAATATCTATCACATATATCATATAAGAAAATTCAATGCTCTTAAAATTCCTATTTTGCCCTTTTATTACACTGCCACGTGGATGGCTTCATAGAACTCCAACCTTTTTTTTTTGCTTTTTAACCACCAGCTCATATTGTTTAATATTTACTACTTCTTTTACTTAATAGACAAAATAAAAAATATTCCTAATGTCTTTTTCTTTTCTTTCTCTGTTTCCATTTTCACTTTCTCATTTCTTTTTCTTTCTACTTTCTCTTCCCTCTTTTGGTTTCACATCAATATCTTCTTTATCTTTCTCTTTGGTTTTTTGGTTATGAACTCATGTATTTATTTTAGATCTTGCAGAAGCACAAGTTGAATGCAAAGAAAATGTTCAAGATCTTTATGGTATGTGCAATAAAAGGTGCAGATGAACTAATCGAAGAACAACGGTATCTCTAAATCGAAAGTTATTCATAAATCTTTTTCAGATTCGAGTATTTTGGAGTATGAGGTGCTTAGATAGATTCTTTTTTGCAGACCCTTCCATTTTTTGTATTTTCTACCATCTATGTTGTGTCAAGGTTGAAGGATGCAAAGGTTAGAGCTCAAATCTGTCTCACATGTTTCAGATCTACAAGGTTAGAGTTTGAATCTGCCGTGCATGTTTCAGATCTACAAAGTTAGAGTTTCAATGCGCCGTGTATGTTTCAAGGTAAGAGTTTTTTTTGGTTGATTTCGTCAATGTATTTTTTTCTTTATAATTTTTTATTTAACTTTTATTTACATTTTTATTGTTTTTTAATGATGTTTTTATTAGAGATTTTATTCATTTTTCGTATTATTTTTTGCAGGTTCTCTAATCTTTCACTAAATGGAAGGTTTATAATTTATTTTTGTTTTTATTTATATTCTTCCTTCTTGCTTTTTTTTTACTAACATTTTATATTGTATTTTTTTCTTTTTTATTTCATATTTCAGTTGTTGCTTTAGAGATCGATTATGTTTAACAGGATTGAAGCTGATATATTTGATGAGTTTATTTGTTAATACTTGATTTTAAATAATTTTATTTAGCTTAAACCAAATTTCAAATATAATTAGAATCAAATTAATGTTATTCTAATGTGTCATTAATATGTCTCATTTAACTCTCTTTAATTTCTATTTATTTCATAATTTATTCTAATTTATATTTATTTATAATTTTTAGATTGGTGAAATTATTGAAGGGAGACCATTATTACTTAAATTTATTCTAATCAATATTTAATTTTTCTAAAAGTGAAATAAGTTAGAAAAATAGATATAAATTTTTCTAAATGTAAGCTACAAATGCAGTTAAAATTTATAATGATAGATAGATTTATATATAATTTTGTTGAAAATAAAATAATGTTATAAAAATAGATAATTAATGTCTTTGTTGTATCAAAGAAAATTCATAGAACAGACTATATAATAGGTCTTAGTATAGTGTATTGTTTATTGCAAGTCAAAGTCGCATCAACTATATCTATCTCTATGCTATTTTCCTTTTCATCATCACACATGTCTTTTTAATGTTATAAAAGACTGTCAAAATAATTTTTTATTTTTTATTTGATGTTATATATTCAAAATAAATGATAATTACAATAATAATTAATAATATTCAATATGTTGTTTTATACCATTTATAATATATTAATTGATAGATAAGATGTTAGTATTATTTTATACTATTTATAATACCCAATAATAATTACAATAATAATTAATAATGTTTGTATAATTGATGAAAATATAAAAATTGTACATGTCATATATACTTAGACGTGTTTATAAGAATTACATGTTATATTTACTAAAATTTTATAATATAAACTAAGAAACAATTTAATCCTATTCATCTTAACTATCTACAAAGTTAATAACTACAAAATAAACATAAACAAAAGTTAATAAAAAAATTGAAAAACAAATGAAGGACACTAATTAATAATATTTTTTATTAATTAATAATAGTAGCATGATGTATTTTATTTTTTTATTCCAAATTTTTGAAAAATGAATATAATTTATGGAGTAAACAAATATTTAAAATATAATTGTGAAAATTTTAAAAAATGAATACAATAAAATATTTACAACTTTTTTTAATTCCAGTTTTTAAACATCATAAATAGTTTTATTCAAATATAAATTGATTTCTAAAGCTTTTTAAAACTATCACACAAAAAAGAAAAATAAATTAATAGAAAATAAACAAATCAAAATAAAAAATTAAAATACATAACTGGTACTGTGAGGAGCAACATAATATGTGCACAATTGCTACAATCAATTTGAAACACATGATATTATTATCAAAAGTATACAAATTTAATTAATTGAAAAGACCGTTAATTATTGTAATTCATGATAAAAACATATATATTTAGAATAACTTAAACGATATTACGGAGGAAAATATTTTGTTGATCTTACGACAAAAAATAACTAAAACAAAAAAATATTAAATGTCATTAATTGAATCAATTACTTCAATATATCCTTATATTTTAAAATATAAATAAAATTAAATAATCAAATAAATCTTAATTAAATGTAGTCTTTTAGTGTTAGCACTCATTTGTAATGAAATTTCTTACCATGCATTAATTTGTCTTTTAATTTTTTTTCTCAAGGACAACTAGCTAAGTTCACACAATGAAAATTAATGTAGTCTTTTAGTGTTAGCACTCATTTGTAATGATATTTATTAATATGCATTAATCTGTCTTCTATTTTTTTAAAATTAGAACAATTTGAATTTGAATTTAAAGAAGATTTGAATTTTCTTAAGTAATAAATATTATTTATAATATACATAAATATTTTGATTTTTATCTAACTATTCTATCTATAATTTATGAAAAGTATAAATGTTTATCTACAATTTAAAGGCCGGAGGATAAAATAAATATATAAATATATGATTTTATTTATCATATCAAAATAACATATATAAAAATAATTTTGAAAATAATTAAAAAGGGGAAATATTAAATATCATTAACTTAAATAGATTTTATGTTATACCAACAAAGAGAGAAAAATTTGATCTTCAAATTTATTCCCATAATTAAAACAATTATTCTAATAAATTTATTATTTTTATTAAATGAGTAGGTAAAATGATCTAATTTTCTCTGAGATAAAAAGCAATCCTCTAGAATGAACTATGACAATGATGGTAGTTGGATACCAACTTGTATAATAAGTATACATAGAAATTAAATATTAATGTTTGTATAATTGATGCATATATATAAAAAATGCACTTCATAGATATTTAAACGTGTTTATAAAAATATATGTCATTTTAGTTAAATTTCTAAGTTTTTTTATTTATAAAATGATCTTATTGATGTAAATGTTTGACGGGTACCAGACATTTTTCTATACATTCAATTATTATTTTTTCACGGGTACCGGACATTTTTCTATATATTCAATTATTATTTTTTCACGGGTACCAGATATTTTTCTATACATTTAATTATTATTTTTTCACGAATACCAAACATTTTTCTATTAAAAAATTTATATCTAAAACAAATGCGCGCCCCGTACCAGAACCCGTGCGAACGCACGGGTTTGTTACTAGTATAGTAAAAAAATTTAATAGTTTGAATTCATTGTCTTTATAATAAGTTTTTTTTGGCTACTCTTAATTAATATATTTGATCATGAATATTTAAGATTATAAACATTCCTTTTAAAAAAAAATTTAGATAACTTTTTAACTACGAATTATAAGTAAATTAATTGGATACCGGTATTTTCAGTAAAATTAGTTAAAATTTTTAATTTATTTTAAAATAAAATAATTGAAAAAATGAATGACAATGAATAATTTGTTTTTTTTTATTTTTAGACAATGAATAATTTTATTTAGTTGGATGAATAATTTTATTCGTACCCAACTAAATTTAAGGAGAATCGAGTGTTCACCAATAATTTAAATGAAATAGTAACATGAAATAATAACCTTACAAAGAAAATATTAAAAACAATCAAGACACTAATGATTTACCATTAATGGTCAACAAATAATATTGTCTATAAATTAAAGCATACTTGTCGAGACAAAATCATTCTAAAATTCATAGGTTATCATTCACACATACACTACACACATTAAAATTAAGATGGCAGGGAAGAAATGTATTTCAGTTTCAATATTTTTGATGGTTTTAGGTATGCTAGTAACACCAATGTTTGCACGCCAAATCGATGACATAGCATGCCCTGAAGCTCTTCTGTCATTGTTGCCATGTCTTCCATTTTTGCAAGGAACTGGTCCTCCTACACCACCTGGTAACTGTTGTACTGGTTTAAGTAATCTGAACCAAAAGGCTAACACCCCTCAGATTCGAAAAGATGTTTGCAATTGTCTCAAACCTGCTGCATCCAGATTTGGAGTCAAAGCTGACAGATCAAAACAACTGCCACAACTTTGTAACATTAACCTTTCCGTTCCTTTTGATCCTAGCGTCGATTGCAACTCGTAAGTAATGAGTCTTCTTGTTTAGTCTCAAGTAATACATATATGTTCAATTTCTGTCATGTTCATATATCTTTTTTTCATTTTTGTGCAGGGTACATTGATTCTATAACATGGGGAATGTCGATTGTAAAGAAATCTTCAAGAATAATATAGATATATATTCTAATCTAGCGATAAGAAAAGAAAAAAAATTGTAATAACTCTTCTATGTTGGATATGTTTTAAGAAATTAAATAAATTATATTGAATAATTTACTAGCCATTCATATTTTATTTTTTATTTTTTCTTCTACAATTATATCTTATGGGTTACTCGCCAACGGATACTTGCATACACGGATGGGAAAAAGGAATTCTTGGATTAACACACCCAAAATCAAACTAACAAATAAAATATGATTTGAATTATATATATATATATATATATATATATATATATATATATATATATATATATATATATATATATATATATATATATATATATATATATATATATATATATATATATATATATAAATTAAGGAGTTCTTTGGCAACTTTGCCATTTGTCACACTACTAGCATGTTTACTATTTAAATAGTTTCTATATTTAGATAAATTACTATTAATAGATTGTTATTATTTATACTTAATTTTAAATTTTGAATTTGAATTCTCAATTATTTATTATCAAATTATGAAATTTAATTTTAATAAATATATGATTTCTCGATAGATGTAATACACATATACACATATTTATTTATAATTTTGACAAAATAATAATTATAGTGAAATTATTTTTGGGTATACACATTTTCAGTTTATTATTTTAGTTAATTCCAATTTATTTTAAATTATTTATAAATTTAATTTATCAATAGTGAATATTATTAATAATATTAATTGACTAATATAATTATCAACTAATATAATTATCTTACATTTTCCAATTTATTTTAAATACTGTTAATTTAAATTTTACTTTTTCAATTTATTTACACCGATTGAGATAGCTATTTTTGGGCCTTGGGAATAGATATGCTTTTGCCTAATTATAACATCAGACCATGCGTTTATTGGGCTTTGCAGAATACAAATAAATTGGAACCTTTTCTTTGTTGAGAATTCCAATCGACCTAATGCATTCCACGCTTTTATGCTTACAGCGGCTACCTTCAGGCATCATTGTAAATTGTTCTTCTCGAAGCAGCCTTCCAATTCCAATGACTCTGATCATTAATATTGTTACTTCCATCCAGATAACCATGTGAGTACATTTAATAACATCTTTAACGTTTTATTTTCCTTAGTGTGTTTATGATTTATGGTGTATAAATAGGCCAGATTCATTTTTTCCAAAACACGCCTTCTTTCAGTTCCTCTTCTGTTCTTCTGCACTTAACGTTTATCGATTCTGTGTCAGGAATTTTTCATGGCTGCTGGAAAATACGACTATGTTAACAACATCACTCCTGGCAAGGAATCCTGGGGCATTGTTGTTCGAGTTGTTCGTTTATGGTTTGTACCAGATATGAATTCCAAACAAAATTTATATGCAATGGAAATGGTTTTGATGGATGAACATGTTGTTTTTGTTGTTTGTTTTATTAATCGTGATTATTTATAATGTTATTCCTTATTCATTATAATATATGATGTCTTTTAGATTTTGATTATCTCTGTTTGTGAATTTAAAGGGCGACAAGATTCAGGTTTCAGTTAGGAAAGCCCTATTGTCACGATTTCAATCTAAGCTATGCGATGGAGCTGTGTATAATTTGAAATCCTTTGGTGTCGCCGCTAATTCTGGAGCTTATATGACTACAAAACACAAGTTCAAGTTGAATTTGCAGAGTGGGACGGTTGTTACAAAAGTTGAAACTGATCTGATAACGACCTCTCCTTATATTTAGTTTTCTTAATTATTATGATTCAACTATTCTTATTCCATTATTGTGTGTGCAAGACATGGTTTGTGTAGTTCTAGGCACAATCAACCATGGGCAATGACCGGTGGTATTCATGATCTTTCTTTTGATGACACTTTTCAATTCTCTTTATCACAAATTGTTCAATTTTGTTGCTGTTTATTACTTCCAATTTTCACACAGTAATCTCTTTTTATTAATTGATTACATACTTTGTATAAAATCAATTTATCATAATCACTATTATTTTTTTCCAATCAAATTGAAACAACATAAAACAACATAATTTCTAATTCAAAGATTATAACTAATATTTTTTTCCAATCAAATTGAAATAGCAATAAAATATTTTTTTTAATATACGAAACTTTTACCCGTGTCTCGCACGGGTATAGACACTAGTGTATACAGAAGGGTTATATTTACTCCAGGTGTAAGTTATTATAACTTACTCCAAATTGATTCTTTTCAATCTAGTGGTTAAAAATAATAAGTAATTAAATGTGGAGATAAAAAACTATTACTTATTATTTTTAACCATTAGATTTAGAAGAATCAATGGTCTAGATTTGAAGTAAGTTATAATAACTTACTCCTAGAGTAAATATAACCCTCTCTCTCTCTCTCTCTCTCTCTCTCTCTCTCTCTCTCTCTCTCTCTCTCTCTCTCTCTCTCTCTCTCTCTCTCTCTCTCTCTCTCTCTCTCTCTCTCTCTCTCTCTCTCTCTCTCTATATATATATATATATATATATATATATATATATATAAATTGTAAATATTATGTGTATTTTTATATGTTTATAAGTGTGTATCTAAACTTTTTTATTTGTTTAAGGTTATACCCAAATAAATATTTTTCTCATTACATATTTAAATTTAGTTTACTCTACTCATATGCAATCTAAATGTATATAATTTGTTCTTGTACGTTTGAAGAAATGGTGTGTGTTGTAACAGCCCGAATTTTATTATTTGGCTAATTAAATTAAATAAGGATTTATTTACTTAATTTGGACGAAGTTTGATAATTAATTGGATCGTCGGTGTTATTGAGAAACGTGTTCAAATTATTAAGTGAAGTTAGAATTTATTCGGTTAATCGAAGAATTAATAAAGTGGAGTATGTAGAGAAATAATATTAGAAATAATATTATTATTGAATTTTACTTATTTGAGAAAAAGTCGGATTTAATTGGATTAATTGGAATATAATATTAAGGATAATAATATTATTTGTTGGAGCATATTATTTATTGGGCCTATTTATTAGAAGTAGAAGTAATTTGGGGGTGTTATTTTTCTTAAGCCCATTAAGATAATAAGTTATTAAGTTAGTAAGGGTTTTATGAGAAGGAGAGTTACCATTTCATTTGCTGAATTTTTTTAAAGAGAAGAGAAAGTGGAGAAAGGAGACTAAGAGAAGAAGAAAAGGGGAAGAACAACAAGGGGCAAAAGCTAGGGTTTGGAGGAGAAATCAAGAGGTAAGGGGGAGAATCCCTAATCATTATGGGCTAGTATAATGGGTAATTGGTAGTTTAACATATTTAAAATTATTCATAGTTAATTCTAAAAAAAATATATATGTTCTAATTCCTGTTAGTATTTTGAGATCTATATAAAGTTTGGAATTGAGACCAGGATTGAGTATTGAAACAAATACCCGGTGTCCATTTTTTTTAATTAGAAAACGAAAATGAGAGTGGGGGATTGATGAGAGACACCGAGTGATGTTATCACACGGCAACAATGACGGACAGTAGTTGCTGGCTGGCCATCATGATAGGCGATACCTTGTTTTCAATTTACTTCGCTACTGTTGCTTTTCCTGAACTAAAGAAAATGTGAATTTATATTATCCTAGTATAAACTTCCCTTATTTCCTTTATTAATTACTTGGCTGTTGATGTGTTGTTTTGGTCATTATAACATGATTCCTTATTATATTAGATGCTGGAAAACACTACTGTGTAGCTACCATTGGCCAATGAGAAAATGAGTCCGTGAATCCTTTTCATATTAGGGTAGAACCATACTGTAGTTTCCCTTGATCAAAAGAAAAATGTGTCATGTTTCTTCTTTTGTTTTTGGTGTATTTAAGTGGCTGCTAATGTATGTTTGGGTCAATTCCAATATGAGTTACTACCATAATTAATTGTTGGACAATGTTGTAGTTCTTTTGGCTATTAAGAAAATCTATAAATTTTCTGTTCATTGTTTTTCTTTTATTTTGCTACTTAACTAGTAAATGTTAGCCTACTAAAAGACCACATGTGAATACTCTAGCATACTTTATTGATAGCAGCAACTAGTAGTAGTACAATTAGTGATTAGAAAAGACCATTCATTACTAGCTTTAGTCACATGGTAATTGAACCAACATTTCTATTAATTGAATATAATTAGTACTTATATTATTACAGTATGACATATACATTGATAGTATATATATTTTAATATAATAGTAAAAGAATGAAATATATTAGCATTAAGAAAAAACAACGTGAAATTAAATTATATTGGAAACAGGATTATACTAGAGTGGAAATTAAACAGTTCTTTTTGATCTAAATAGACGAATTAAGCGGTATAATTAGTTGTCCGGAATTTAATGAAAATTTACGTGGTAGTTAAGTTTAACTAGTAAATTAACATGGTGATGTTATTTTGTTGAAATGTGATATTTACGAACCGACCAAAATAGTGTGAATTTAAATATCTTTTATATTAAATATTGATTTTTGAAAATTAAATAAATAAATAAATTAGTAACTTGGAACTAATGAAGTGTAATTATTAATTAGTTGATTTTCTTAATAATTAAATTAAGTTCAATGAGTTCAATTGATAAAAATACTAATGTCTTGTTGGTTTAATATGAAAGTGAGTGAACCATACAAAATTGACAAAATTGACAAAATTGTGAGTTAGCATATGAGAGTGTTAACTACTAGTGTTAATTGAAATGGTGGATTGGAATTGTGTGTTGATTATTGTATGTGAATAATGCTTATGTGATGAGAATGTTGTGTACAATATTGTGGAATAATTCATTGAGTGAATTATTGTGATATGCTAAATATTAAGATGGTAGAGATGATCTTAATTGCATATGGTTGATTAACATTGTACATACATTCATATCATGGATGCCTTGAAACAAAGGTGGTTTGCTTTGAAACATAAGCGAGGCTTAGATTCTAAAGTGAATCGGAAGCGGTAAACTATATGTTTACGTTTGGTGGGCTTTGGTCTTGTCCGGATCGGAAGCGTGGCTTGGATTCTAGATATTGAATCGGAAAGCGGTGAAACTTTGGGTTCACAATTCGGTACCACATGCATAGCGTCACATATCTTGCATTGAGTCACATTAAAATTATGCGATAATTGAGTATGTGAAGTTGATGTAGTTGTGATATGTGTATGAGTTGATAATTGAAACGAGTGAAGTTTGAAATATATATTTGATTCGATGTGTGAATATGTGAGAATTATGATTGTGTACTTAATTGGGAATATAATAGTAGAATTGAAATATTATACTATTTAAGCTTGTGTATACTCGATAACATGTGAATTATGTGTTGAATTCTATTATATGTTCCGTTTTACATACTATGACTAATTACTTGAAGTATTAATTTAGCCATTGTATTATGTTATACTTTCTTCATAATGGTTCGTATTCTCACCCTTCTGTTTTAATGTTGCCCTCGTTTGGCGACATGCAGGTTCTGGAGTTTAGTAGCCGCGTGTAACCTAGCCGGAGGTTCTTCCTTGGTTATTGGAGACTAGGTAGTGAGTCGATGCTCTGGTCATGTAACACTGGGTAGACTAGGTGTATTGAACTCATGTTATATTTGCGTATGTATTATGCTATGACAGGTGAACTTATTTATTAGTTACATGTCTTTTGAGAGGTTTACAAGCCAAACCATTTTGATTATGTTTATGTTGAATTGAGATTTATTAGTCGATGTATGATCATGGTATGGGACATGAATCATTATAAATCACATGAGTATCATATATTTCCGCTGTGAATGCATATTCAGGTTAAATTGTGATTTGATATTGAGTGTTATTAAAAATGACCAGGAGTATTGTGCTGTATAGATAAATGTTGTCAGTTTTTTTTAAGGTTTTTAGTTCTGCTAAAAGCATCAATGTGACGCCCTTTTGAATTATATGCATGTTATTCTCTGATTATTTGTTAAATATTTTGGGGTATAAAAAGGGGTGTTACATTAGTGGTATCAGAGCATGGTCGACCAGTTGGTCAAGGTTATTAATGTCTTTTATCCTATTGTATTTGATTCGTGTATCTGACACGATCAATACTGTTTTGTCTGGTTGTTTGGTTGTTTAGGACGATGGCTGCAGGAAGGAATGTTGACATTAATGTTGAGGCAATGACGAGGTGGACTGGTGCGATTGGACAAGCGCCGCAAGAGAATATCGGTTATGGAGGAAAGGATGAGTTCCGTGCTTTTGAAGACTTTCAAAGGTGCAACCCGCCGATATTTGAAGGAGGGTATGGACCGGACAAAGCGCACGCATGGATGAGAGAAATCGAGAAGATCTTTCAAGTCGTGAGTTGTACTGATGTACATAAGGTACAGTTTGGTACTCACGTGCTGACAAAAGAAGCTGACGTTTGGTGGAATAATACTATGCGGAGATTTGAAATAGAAGGTATTGAAGTTACTTGGAATCTTTTCCGTGATGCATTTTTGGGGAACTATTTTCCAGAAGATATGCGTGGAAAGAAAGAAGTGAGGTTTCTATAGTTGAAACGAGGAGGAGAACAGTTCCGTGGGAAATCGTATGATGACAAGAAGGAACAATCTGGTCTTGGCAAGAAGCCAAGTAGGGGAGGAGCTTCTACTCCGATTAAGTGCTACAGGTGTGGCGAGACACGTCACAAAACTGTTGATTGTGGAGTTGATTCGAGTAGGATTTGCTACAGTTGTGGTGAGCAAGGACACAATTGTGCCATGTGCGATAAGCCAAAAAAGGATCAAGCGAAAGGAAAAGTGTCTGCGTTGTCTGGTGCTGAGACTAATACTAAGGATAAGTTAATCTGAGGTACGTGCTTTATTATTGATAATGGTGCAACGCATACTTTCATTCTTTGGATTGTCCTATGAGATTGGACCTTGTTTTACCTGTTATGCGTAGAAGTATGGTTATTGATACAACTGTTGTGGTTTTGTTTCTACTTCTTTTGCGTGTTTGAGTTATCCGTTGAGCATCTTTAGTAGAGATTTTGGAATTGATTTAGTTTGTTTTCCGTTAGACCAATTTGATGAGAATTTTGGTATGAATTGTTTGGAGTTGAATCAAGTAATTGTAACTTCAAGGAGAGATTTTGAATCTTGGTGTTTTAAGTGATTTCGAGTGCGAGTTCTGAAGGAACACTATTATAGTTTAGTAACGGTAGTTTATGTTTCATTATGATTGTCGATTGTCTATTGACAAATTGAGGACTTGATCACCCTTAATCTATTGTCAATAGGAGACGATATCGTATTGAACGAGATAAACTTGTCTTACTAACTTAGTAGCGTGTAAAGCAACTAAGGAGAAGTTGAAGAGTATATTTGAGGAATCGTTTGAGAAGAGGTTCATTGTCTGAGGGTATAGTCGTAGAGTTACCCTGTTTGTCGAGTAAGAAGAAGGAAGGTTCTATGAGGTAATGTTTCTTGAGGATATTTAATTCTAAGAGCGACGATGATCATGTTAAACATTTAAGGATTGTTCTATCGGTGCTGAAAGATAAGAAGGTTATGTAAAGCTTTCTGAATGTGAGTTTTGGTTGGAAGAAGTGAATTTTCTTGGATATGGGATTTCGAGTTGAGGTGTGTTGATGCAGATATCGATAAGTGATAGCTTATGCTTCAAGGTAACTTAAAGTACATAAGAGGAATTATTCGATGTATGTATTGGAGTTTCTTGCCGCTGTGTTTGTTTTGGAATGTAAGAGGCATTGTTTGTTTGGATCAAGGTTTGATGAGTTGAGTGATCACAAGAGTTGAGTTTGGTTGTGAAGCGAAGTCTTCGTGTGTTAAGTTGGTATGTTGAAGCCTACTTGTGATATTTTGACAAGATGATATTAATTAATCAAGGAAAAAGAGAATTTTGGATGAGGAACATCGTAATGATTTGAGTATTAATCATGGTGTTAATGATGTATCGAGATTTGAGGAAATGTGTAGTGGTAAAATATGAAGAGGGATATGCCGGAATTGTATATTTAAGTTGGATTTGTCAGGAACTGTTTTGTTTGGTGGAACAGTTATCTATTTTCGAGTGGAAGTGAGATGGTATCTCTATGGATTTGGTTTCGAGATTGGCGAGGCATCGAGTAATTGTGAAGTGAGTTGGGTCAGTGGGGATAGTTGACGAAATGTGCTCGTTTTATTCCGATGAAGATGGATTATTCGATGAAGAGACTTGCTAAGTTGTGCATCGAATGGATTTTGTGTTTGCATGGTATTTTCTTCAGATATTGGAATGACATCTTTTGAAGCTTTGTGTGGTCGTAAGTGTAGAACGTTTGGTATCAGTATGAATCGAGAGAGAGAGAGAGAGTGAATGTGGTTTTGGTGTTGAGATGGTTGTGTCGACTAAATTTTCGAGGACGAAAATATTTTAAGTGGGGGAGAGTTGTAACAGCCCGAATTTTATTATTTGGCTAATTAAATTAAATAAGGATTTATTTACTTAATTTGGACGAAGTTTGATAATTAATTGGATCGTCGGTGTTATTGAGAAACGTGTTCAAATTATTAAGTGAAGTTAGAATTTATTCGGTTAATCGAAGAATTAATAAAGTGGAGTATGTAGAGAAATAATATTAGAAATAATATTATTATTGAATTTTACTTATTTGAGAAAAAGTCGGATTTAATTGGATTAATTGGAATATAATATTAAGGATAATAATATTATTTGTTGGAGCATATTATTTATTGGGCCTATTTATTAGAAGTAGAAGTAATTTGGGGGTGTTATTTTTCTTAAGCCCATTAAGATAATAAGTTATTAAGTTAGTAAGGGTTTTATGAGAAGGAGAGTTACCATTTCATTTGCTGAATTTTTTTAAAGAGAAGAGAAAGTGGAGAAAGGAGACTAAGAGAAGAAGAAAAGGGGAAGAACAACAAGGGGCAAAAGCTAGGGTTTGGAGGAGAAATCAAGAGGTAAGGGGGAGAATCCCTAATCATTATGGGCTAGTATAATGGGTAATTGGTAGTTTAACATATTTAAAATTATTCATAGTTAATTCTAAAAAAAATATATATGTTCTAATTCCTGTTAGTATTTTGAGATCTATATAAAGTTTGGAATTGAGACCAGGATTGAGTATTGAAACAAATACCCGGTGTCCATTTTTTTTAATTAGAAAACGAAAATGAGAGTGGGGGATTGATGAGAGACACCGAGTGATGTTATCACACGGCAACAATGACGGACAGTAGTTGCTGGCTGGCCATCATGATAGGCGATACCTTGTTTTCAATTTACTTCGCTACTGTTGCTTTTCCTGAACTAAAGAAAATGTGAATTTATATTATCCTAGTATAAACTTCCCTTATTTCCTTTATTAATTACTTGGCTGTTGATGTGTTGTTTTGGTCATTATAACATGATTCCTTATTATATTAGATGCTGGAAAACACTACTGTGTAGCTACCATTGGCCAATGAGAAAATGAGTCCGTGAATCCTTTTCATATTAGGGTAGAACCATACTGTAGTTTCCCTTGATCAAAAGAAAAATGTGTCATGTTTCTTCTTTTGTTTTTGGTGTATTTAAGTGGCTGCTAATGTATGTTTGGGTCAATTCCAATATGAGTTACTACCATAATTAATTGTTGGACAATGTTGTAGTTCTTTTGGCTATTAAGAAAATCTATAAATTTTCTGTTCATTGTTTTTCTTTTATTTTGCTACTTAACTAGTAAATGTTAGCCTACTAAAAGACCACATGTGAATACTCTAGCATACTTTATTGATAGCAGCAACTAGTAGTAGTACAATTAGTGATTAGAAAAGACCATTCATTACTAGCTTTAGTCACATGGTAATTGAACCAACATTTCTATTAATTGAATATAATTAGTACTTATATTATTACAGTATGACATATACATTGATAGTATATATATTTTAATATAATAGTAAAAGAATGAAATATATTAGCATTAAGAAAAAACAACGTGAAATTAAATTATATTGGAAACAGGATTATACTAGAGTGGAAATTAAACAGTTCTTTTTGATCTAAATAGACGAATTAAGCGGTATAATTAGTTGTCCGGAATTTAATGAAAATTTACGTGGTAGTTAAGTTTAACTAGTAAATTAACATGGTGATGTTATTTTGTTGAAATGTGATATTTACGAACCGACCAAAATAGTGTGAATTTAAATATCTTTTATATTAAATATTGATTTTTGAAAATTAAATAAATAAATAAATTAGTAACTTGGAACTAATGAAGTGTAATTATTAATTAGTTGATTTTCTTAATAATTAAATTAAGTTCAATGAGTTCAATTGATAAAAATACTAATGTCTTGTTGGTTTAATATGAAAGTGAGTGAACCATACAAAATTGACAAAATTGACAAAATTGTGAGTTAGCATATGAGAGTGTTAACTACTAGTGTTAATTGAAATGGTGGATTGGAATTGTGTGTTGATTATTGTATGTGAATAATGCTTATGTGATGAGAATGTTGTGTACAATATTGTGGAATAATTCATTGAGTGAATTATTGTGATATGCTAAATATTAAGATGGTAGAGATGATCTTAATTGCATATGGTTGATTAACATTGTACATACATTCATATCATGGATGCCTTGAAACAAAGGTGGTTTGCTTTGAAACATAAGCGAGGCTTAGATTCTAAAGTGAATCGGAAGCGGTAAACTATATGTTTACGTTTGGTGGGCTTTGGTCTTGTCCGGATCGGAAGCGTGGCTTGGATTCTAGATATTGAATCGGAAAGCGGTGAAACTTTGGGTTCACAATTCGGTACCACATGCATAGCGTCACATATCTTGCATTGAGTCACATTAAAATTATGCGATAATTGAGTATGTGAAGTTGATGTAGTTGTGATATGTGTATGAGTTGATAATTGAAACGAGTGAAGTTTGAAATATATATTTGATTCGATGTGTGAATATGTGAGAATTATGATTGTGTACTTAATTGGGAATATAATAGTAGAATTGAAATATTATACTATTTAAGCTTGTGTATACTCGATAACATGTGAATTATGTGTTGAATTCTATTATATGTTCCGTTTTACATACTATGACTAATTACTTGAAGTATTAATTTAGCCATTGTATTATGTTATACTTTCTTCATAATGGTTCGTATTCTCACCCTTCTGTTTTAATGTTGCCCTCGTTTGGCGACATGCAGGTTCTGGAGTTTAGTAGCCGCGTGTAACCTAGCCGGAGGTTCTTCCTTGGTTATTGGAGACTAGGTAGTGAGTCGATGCTCTGGTCATGTAACACTGGGTAGACTAGGTGTATTGAACTCATGTTATATTTGCGTATGTATTATGCTATGACAGGTGAACTTATTTATTAGTTACATGTCTTTTGAGAGGTTTACAAGCCAAACCATTTTGATTATGTTTATGTTGAATTGAGATTTATTAGTCGATGTATGATCATGGTATGGGACATGAATCATTATAAATCACATGAGTATCATATATTTCCGCTGTGAATGCATATTCAGGTTAAATTGTGATTTGATATTGAGTGTTATTAAAAATGACCAGGAGTATTGTGCTGTATAGATAAATGTTGTCAGTTTTTTTTAAGGTTTTTAGTTCTGCTAAAAGCATCAATGTGACGCCCTTTTGAATTATATGCATGTTATTCTCTGATTATTTGTTAAATATTTTGGGGTATAAAAAGGGGTGTTACATGTGTCCACCACGCGTAATGTTCCGCTTCAGACACACTTAGGCTTTGTTTGGATTGATGGAATCGGATAGAGCGGAACGAAATGGCATGGAATAAAATGATATTATGTTGTTTGGATAGTTTAAAAATGGATGGAGCGGAGCGGAAAAGAGTGGTATGGATACCATTCCATTCCATCACTTACCACAATATTCCTTCCCCTCCGATTTGGAAAGAATGAACAATTTGTCTTATTCCGTCCTAAAATTTTCAAACAATGGAATGGTACATTCGTTCTACTTCGTTCCATTCCGCTCCATCCCACTCCGCTCCACTCCATTACGCTCCGTTCATTTCGTGATATTCAAACATAGCCTTAAGGCTAGGATCTCAACGCGATTGCCTGGTCTAGCCTTTTGAAAGATTCTCCATGGGATCGTCCGCACTAAGGACGAATACCTATCGATCAAGATTATAATACGCCAGCCATACTCCGACCCGCTTTCGGGAGGTTATCAATATTGTTCCTCCAGAAAAGTTGACGTTATCTGTGGGAAAAGGTAAAACTTTCCTACATCCACACCAAAATTTCAAATAGAAGTAGCTCATGTCGTTAAAATCCGACCGGTAATAGTAACACCAACCTACATGCCGAAATGGAGGAACTAGATGCAAGGTTAGATCTGTTCCTCCACCAAAATGAGCAACTCCTGGGCACGGTCCATGACCTATAGTAGAATCAACAGAGCCTTCATCCGGAGGAGGATCAGGACGATCCTATGGACACTCAGCCTTTGTCAGAAGCTATCTTGAACGATCTGGTTCTGGAGAACATCAAACTGCCAACCTTGTCCTCTTTCAACGGGAAGTGAGACCCCAGGAGCATGTTCTCACTATAAACAACCAAAGTGCGACTCCCTAAAATGAAAATTGATGGCGGGTACTTTCACCGAGGCCGCCCTACGTTGGTACATGGGTTTGTCGAAGCATTCCATGACTAGTTACCAAGATATGGCGAAGAAACTAATGCATTAGTTCTTCTCCAGAAAACACCTGAAGGTTTCCATGACAAGTATATTTAATGTTTAACAAGGGCAGAGGGAGACTCTACGTGAATACTGTAACACCCCACTTTCCCATTTTATAAAAATACGGTAAAATAATAAAAATTTATCAGAGTTCACAAACAAAAGTGGAATGTCACGTCATTTCAAGCCAAACAGAATATGAAGTCTCAATTACTTCATCTATTCATTTCTCATTAATCAATAAAAACAGCGGAAATATTATTTTATTTGAAAATAATCACGGCATAATTGCCAACTTATTCCAAAACTCCACACAAAATCGTGGTCCTCAAATATTTGAATAAAAAACAGATACGTAACAAAATTCAATTAAAAATAACAAATAAAATAATCCCCAAAACATCCCGTGTTACGTATCAGAGCGACTCGAACTAACAACACGGAAGACTTCCATAATGCTATCCGAGACTTCCACTGCTATTCTTGAGTACCTGCCCATTTCCCATGATAGGGGAAATATCAGCAGAAAGGGTGAGTACTCACATACCATTACAAAAGATATAGGAACAGATATAATAACATAATTCACAGGTCGTGGTTCATGTTCACATAACATCACACTGCATATACAAACTTCATTTATTCAAACATTCATCACAGTATAAATTAACGCATCATTCACAATATCATAAACAAGTCATCACAGATCCATTCATTTATGCAACTCCACAATGCACATATCACGACACACATGTCCCTCCCAATCAAAACTCAACAAACATAAAATAATAATGACAGTGCAATGTGACTAAAGGACTTGACACAATGCATGTGGTACCAAAACAGCGTGGTTCATGACCACAGTTCCCGTCGGAACTCTCGACCCCTTTTTCATGGTCCAGTGTGACCCCTATTTCATGATCACACCCACGACCCCTGTTTCATGGTCAAGTACAATCCATATATCATGACCGCACCAATTCATGGTTCATTCAATCGAACCCGATTCCTAAAAGAATCCGGATAATTCGCATACACTCCACTGAGCAACGAATTATCTCCACCACGTCTCCACAATTGTGTCCGGACCTACTAGGCATCTACCATAGATTTTCACCTATCAGTCTCAATGCTATGTTATGCAATGCACAATCAACACAATATGCATAATCACAAATAACAACATGCATATCACACGGTCCTCTTGATCACACGTAAGCCACACACTAACCGTAATTCACAAAGAATTACCATAACACAATATGCACATTCATAATAGATAATATGCATATCACACGATCCTCCTGATCACACGTAAGCCACACACTTACCGTAATTCACAAAGAATTACCACAACACAATATGCACATTCATAATAGATAATATGCATTCAACAACAACATACAACAACTACCAATTCATATGACTATCATACAGTCACTACATCATACCACAACTGTCCAACACATCACATTATGTCAAAACCTGCAGCAATCACAATCCACAGCTACAACACACATTCGCACAACCAAACTCAATATTTCACAGTTCAACACATCGTAACATATACGGAAACACATATAACGCATCAAATTATTAGAATTATGGTATTGAAAATAATTTTAACAGAAAGTACACAAAACCAGCTTTCCAACGATTCGAACAGCGCGCGAGTCGAATACACGGAACAAAAGTTATGATTTTTCAAAGTATTTCAACAAACCCGACACCGACATTTTACACTGACACCTTAAAAGCACATTAGACCTTATTTAAATTTAATTCTAGGACTTTAAACCATCTTTACAAGAAATTACAATGTATTAGGTTTCTCCAAGTTCGAACGGTGAGTCAAACGGACACCCGAAACTCAAGTTATGAATTTTTGAAGTTTTATAAAAATCCTGCATTTTTCCTGCGAACAGCTCTCGGGTTCCCACTCAAATCCCCTCAAAATCTCATCTAAACATCACTATAATACAAATTAAATACATAGCAACCTATATCTATCATGTATCAACAATTAGGAATCTTAAAACATGATTTCTAGCACAAAAGTTTTGAATCCAAATCCAAACCCTAACATTTCAATTCTAGCAATTTCAAGAACAAAATCCCTTTTCAAAATTGTTCGTAACTTCATTCCGACTCTGACACGTGAACACGCAACAACAACAACACATTTACATCATACACTTCATAATCATACAATCTCATAACAATAATTGCAACCAATTATCATTCCAACAACAATCATCATAACAACATAGAATTCATAAATCAAAAATCAACAATCATCAAAATTATCTCATAACGACAAATCCCCAAAACCCCAAATCATATCATTATACCTAAACCAATATCAAGAATAATAGCATGGAAATCCCCTTACCTCGAAATTGCTCAGAAAATCCTGCGGAGATTGATTCTTGAAATTGCCCTAGTTCTCACTTGATCTTCCTCTCTAGCTTGTTCTTCTTCCTCTTCTCACTTCTACGATGTTTTCACTTTTCTACGTAACTTTCCCTTTTCTCAACTTCTAATTCTCTTTTATTCCAATACTAACCCTTAGACCTCTAATACCTAATTCCAACCTTACCCTTCCCTAATTAAATAATTATTTAATAAATCACTAAATAATATTCATTCTATTATTCTATTAATAAAAATAACAACATTAATAATAATAATAATAATAATATTAATAATAATAAGCATAAAATAATAATAATAATAATAATAATGGTAGTAATTATAATAATAAAAATAAAACTATTATTACTTATATCACATAATTACTACCGACATTTCCAGTCTACCCGTCCCACTATGGACTCCACACCTACACGCTCAACCACACACCCTTAACAAGGCCAAACAATTAAAATAACACACGACGATTAAATAATTAAAAATGAGGTGTTACAACTCTCCCCCACTTAAATTATTTTCGTCCTCGAAAATTTATCCCATACAACTACTCCAACTACTTATTCCATCCGACTAATCAACTCTCATCTCCGAAAAACAACCCCACGTATAATACAACAATTCATAACATTAACGGCGAAAACAAAACGAATGCTACTCAAGTAACACACTTTACAACTTAACATCACAACACAAAGAGTAACCAACTTAAGAATTCACCGGTTTAAGAACTAGAACACAACAACATAAGAACACACAACTTAAACACGACATCAACGCAACCAACCTACCAACATCGTTGTTACTCACGTATGAACAACTGCACTACACCACGTGTTCGCTGCGCACTCTGATTACTTGTAAAGTATCAACTCTACCACGTTTACTCTAACTTTCAATCACCAAAACCGACATAATAAATATTTTCGACTTAACTCTTCGGAAGTTCCATTCCAACAGGTATTCTACGCTCTCGTAGTTACCGAATATTTCAAACTTAGATCCGTAAGATAACACCTCGGGACATTCAACATAATTACAACAACGACTACTTCCAAATCTTGGATGAGACATTCATATACTTCCATAAATTCCTAATTGTCATGAAACATAACTACAACTTTACCATCTTTTAATAACACATTCTCCAAAATCGTCTTAAACACACAACAACATTACAACCACATATGGTACATGGGTCCAACTAATTCTAACAAGATAACTCATTTTCTTCACTTCCCACTAATTCAACATACCAAACCATCGATTCCTACTTATATTGACATAGTGCTCCATAAATTCTTGTCTGAATCAACACAACCGAGTAACTCATCTTTTTCCAACCAAAATCGCACTTTAATAAACCAACTTATAATTTCATAAATTGTTAATAATCACAACTCAACTTTCAATTATTCTACGTGCTCTTCTTCTGATTTTATAACAGCTCAAAACATTCGCAACAAACACCAGCTCCAACTCATCAAACAAATATGGAAGATACGCTTCATACTCCATACATACACCTTAAAGCTTACTAGCCATTCGCTTCATCACAAACAACGACTCAAGTTATCCAGAACTCGACTGTGAGTCTCCATACTACTCATCAATCCAATCGCAACTTCGTGCTATCATTCTTAAATTCAACTAATATACTTATATACGAATCTGCATCGACAAATCAAACAATACTCAAGCGCTCGGCTTGACTTCAACCAATTCAACGTACATACCATACTAGTTGGCACGACACATCTATCCATTAATTATGATTCCGTCTACTATCAATAATAGATTAAGGATGATCAGTTCCTCAATTTGTCAATAGATAGCCGGCAACCATAACAGTGGCATAAATCATCATTACCCAACGACAATAGCGTACTTCAACTTGTGCCCAAAGGCCGTAAGCATAATGCTCCGCCAATTCTCTAAGGCCTACCAACGTCTTCTTAGTTTCCTCAATTCCAACTTCTCCAATGATACAAAAACATTCAAAATCCAATACATATTCTTATACACGCTCGTAGCACAACACAATTATCAATTAAACATCCTTCTAACATCGGGAATTGCTACTACATCAAGTACAATCCGATTCGGTTCGCTCCAATTTCAACTTTCATCAAAGTTAAGAATTTCAACAACGCTAACCAACCAATCGTCTTTCTTTTGTTCTCAGAACCTTTATAATCCACCTATTTTCACACTTGGCCTCATTAAAGTCACAACTCAACAGTATTATTGCGGTCTCTCTTGAATTCGTTCTTCTCTCAACATTACCATCTCATAAAATCATCACTATAATCATTCTCATTCAACATAAATTGCATCTCCATGCATTTTTCGATACCGTCGCATTCTTACAAATACCAACGTTTCACTCCTTATCAATATTTTACATTCTTCTTCACCTTTTCAATTTTCAGCAAGAATCACCCAACTTCAAACACAATTATCTCTTCCAATACAGACTTCTCAAGCATAAAATTATATTCCAAAATGAAGGGAATTTCGTGTAGATTCCAGAACTTCAAGAATCTCCCAAATCCGAGTTACGAGTAAAAAGTTATCATCCTTGCAATGGGACTGGTTTAGAATTTCCGTATGCAGAATTTTCCAAAAAGTCAGCATCAAACCCAAATATTATAACGTATTTTTCTCCCTCTTCACAAACCTCCTGAAGACAAATCTTATATGCAAATTATAGGGAATTTCGTAAGCTTTCCAAAAAGTCCAGAGTCGCTTCAATCAGAATCACGAATAAAAAGTTATGCCCCTTTTACTGACAGCTGCTCCATAATTGCAAAAATCAGAATTGGAGATTGATGAACATAAGTTCCATCTCTCTCTTGCTTCCAAGATCTACCAACATCCTTTCTTTTCATCCAACTACGAAAATCACCTGACTTTAATCCAAATATACTCAAGACATACCATCTACCGAATTAAATCCATCAACTATCATTTCCATTGGAATAATTCCACATTCTCAATCAATTCACCATCCATAATCTACGCACATCTCAAACTCGACTGTTACGAATTCATGAGTCCATACTCTCGCCGGTTCACAACAACATCGCTTCAATAACGTTTGGACTCTTACAATCAACACCACCTTGGACCAACTTCTACATACTAACAACACGTCCAGGAGACAAGCCTCTCCCCCACATATTTCAAACCAACACCTGCAGACAACGACTAGAACTAACAAACAAGTACCGACAGTGTTTCACACACATGTCGAGTACTAAGGGACAAACAACATTAGACAACATTGGCCGGACAGACCGACCTGCTCTGATACCACTTGTAACACCCCACTTTCCCATTTTATAAAAATACGGTAAAATAATAAAAATTTATCAGAGTTCACAAACAAAAGTGGAATGTCACGTCATTTCAAGCCAAACAGAATATGAAGTCTCAATTACTTCATCTATTCATTTCTCATTAATTAATAAAAACAGCAGAAATATTATTTTATTTGAAAATAATCACGGCACAATTGCCAACTTATTCCAAAACTCCACACAAAATCGTGGTCCTCAAATATTTGAACAAAAAACAGATACCTAACAAAATTCAATTAAAAATAACAAATAAAATAATCCCCAAAACATCCCGTGTTACGTATTAGAGCGACTCAAACTAACAACACGGAAGACTTCCATAATGCTATCCTGGACTTCCACTGCTATTCTTGAGTACCTGCCCATTTCCCATGGTAGGGGAAATATCAGCAGAAAGGGTGAGTACTCACATACCATTACAAAAGATATAGGAACAGATATAATAACATAATTCACAGGTCATGGTTCATGTTCACATAACATCACACTGCATATACAAACTTCATTTATTCAAACATTCATCACAGTATAAATTAACGCATCATTCACAATATCATAAACAAGTCATCACAGATCCATTCATTTATGCAACTCCACAATGCACATATCACGACACACATGTCCCTCCCAATCAAAACTCAACAAACATATAATAATAATGACAGTGCAATGTGACTAAAGGACTTGACACAATGCATGTGGTACCAAAACACCGTGGTTCATGACCACAGTTCCCGTCGGAACTCTCGACCCCTTTTTCATGGTCCAGTGTGACCCCTATTTCATGATCACACCCACGACCCCTGTTTCATGGTCAAGTACGATCCCTATTTCATGACCGCACCAATTCATGGTTCATTCAATCGAACCCGATTCCTAAAAGAATCCGGATAATTCGCATACACTCCACTGAGCAACGAATTATCTCCACCACGTCTCCACAATTGTGTCCGGACCTACTAGGCATCTACCATAGATTTTCACCTATCAGTCTCAATGCTATGTTATGCAATGCACAATCAACACAATATGCATAATCACAAATAACAACATGCATATCACACGGTCCTCTTGATCACACGTAAGCCACACACTAACCGTAATTCACAAAGAATTACCATAACACAATATGCACATTCATAATAGATAATATGCATATCACACGATCCTCCTGATCACACGTAAGCCACACACTTACCGTAATTCACAAAGAATTACCACAACACAATATGCACATTCATAATAGATAATATGCATTCAACAACAACATACAACAACTACCAATTCATATGACTATCATACAGTCACTACATCATACCACAACTGTCCAACACATCACATTATGTCAAAACCTGCAGCAATCACAATCCACAGCTACAACACACATTCGCACAACCAAACTCAATATTTCACAATTCAACACATCGTAACATATACGGAAACACATATAACGCATCAAATTATTAGAATTCTGGTATTGAAAATAATTTTACCAGAAAGTACACAAAACCAGCTTTCCAACGATTCGAACAGCGCGCGAGTCGGATGCACGGAACAAAAGTTATGATTTTTCAAAGTATTTCAACAAACCCGACACCGACATTTTACACTGACACCTTAAAAGCACATTAGACCTTATTTAAATTTAATTCTAGGACTTGAAACCATCTTTACAAGAAATTACAATGTATTGGGTTTCTCCAAGTTCGAACGGTGAGTCAAACGGACACCCGAAACTCAAGTTATGAATTTTTGAAGTTTTATAAAAATCCTGCATTTTTCCTGCGAACAGCTCTCGGGTTCCCACTCAAATCCCCTCAAAATCTCATCTAAACATCACTATAATACAAATTAAATACATAGCAACCTATATCTATCATGTATCAACAATTAGGAATCTTAAAACATGATTTCTAGCCAAAAAGTTTTGAATCCAAATCCAAACCCTAACATTTCAATTCTAGCAATTTCAAGAACAAAATCCCTTTTCAAAATTGTTTGTAACTTCATTCCGACTCTGACACGTGAACACGCAACAACAACAACACATTTACATCATACACTTCATAATCATACAATCTCATAACAATAATTGCAACCAATTATCATTCCAACAACAATCATCATAACAACATAGAATTCATAAATCAAAAATCAACAATCATCAAAATTATCTCATAACGACAAATCCCCAAAACCCCAAATCATATCATTATACCTAAACCCATATCAAGAATAATAGCATGGAAATCCCCTTACCTCGAAATTGCTCAGAAAATCCTGCGGAGATTGATTCTTGAAATTGCCCTAGTTCTCCCTTGATCTTCCTCTCTAGCTTGTTCTTCTTCCTCTTCTCACTTCTACGATGTTTTCACTTTTCTACGTAACTCTCCCTTTTCTCAACTTCTAATTCTCTTTTATTCCAATACTAACCCTTAGACCTCTAATACCTAATTCCAACCTTACCCTTCCCTAATTAAATAATTATTTAATAAATCACTAAATAATATTCATTCTATTATTCTATTAATAAAAATAACAACATTAATAATAATATTAATAATAATAAGCATAAAAATAATAATAATAATAATAATAATAATAATGGTAGTAATTATAATAATAAAAATAAAACTATTATTACTTATATCACATAATTACTACCGACATTTCCAGTCTACCCGTCCCACTATGGGCTCCACACCTACACGCTCAACCACACACCCTTAACAAGGCCAAACAATTAAAATAACACACGACGATTAAATAATTAAAAATGGGGTGTTACAAATACCTGGACCGAATTAATGAGGACAGGATCAAGATTTCACACCCTAATTAGGAGATGTTCTTGGGGGTGTTCTAAATTGAGCTGAAAGCGGGACACTTCAACGATTCGTTAGCCCAGAAACCAACAGCATCGATGGAAGACATCATCGCCAGAGCAAAATGCTACATCAAAGGAGAAGAGAGTAACACCAAGAAAAGGTCAAGATACGTGAAATAAAATGGCGCCTCAAAGTTAGACGAGGTCACACCAAGAAGACAAAAAGAAAGCAGGCCTTAGCGGGAGAGACTTCCCAGGTCGTGAAGAATTGACTGGAGACCTTTTGACAAATGCTAAGACATTATCGAAAAGGAGTCCCACTACAGTTAAATAAGTCCAACAGTTGACGGGAAGAATAGCCGCCTTGACACGATTCCTATCCTGCTCGAGAGATAAGTCAATCCACTTTTCCCAACTTGTATATAACTAACTAGTTCTTCATTAATTTTTGTATGGATTATGAATTTGTTTCTTGAAACACTTGACCCTTGAACCATGTATTGTCGTTTGAATTTTTTCCCTGCCTTAGAAAGTTGGGAGCATTCTTTGTCACTATGCGTGGTTGTCTTCAAGTTGGGAAGATCAATGTTTGATCACCTATAAGTTGGTTGCTAGAGGTTGAAAAAAATAAAGTGGTTGAAAAATAAAAAGAAAAGAATGTGAAAAAAAATGAAAAATATTGATGATGAATAAAGATAAAGGTTGTAATTTCGTGTAATAAGAAATGGCTGTATAGTTTTTATTGCTTGAAAGTATGGGAAGTGATTGCTCTCACAGGATTAGGCAATTTTGTTTCATTGGCTTTAGATATGACCCTTCCTTGTTACCCAAGCCGCATTTCAACCCTTGAAAGTCCTTGTAATTTATGTCTTTTATGCTTTGAATATAAGTTGCTTTGATGAATGCCTAAGTTGATCTTGATGTTTGCATAATTGTTGGGTATGAGTAGTTTCCCTCATTCATTCTTTTTTCTTCCTCATTTGAAGATGTGTGATAGATGTGATTCATGATTGAGTTTGTATTGTCTTATAATTTTAGACACATGTTTTGTATTTAGGATTTGTTTTATTTTGATGTTGTCATTGTAGTATAGTAGTACTTGCTTTATTTGTGCTTTTTCTTTTGAACCATACATTTGTCTTTGTTTTTCAAAACTTGCTGATTCATGATTTCTTGAATGTTGCTTTTTGTTTGTTTAGGTTGGAGAGACCTTTGTTTGAGGACAAACAATGTTTTAAGTTAGGGAGTGTTGATAAGTGCCAAAATTTCATTATTTTGAATAGTATTTTGTGGCACTTATTCGTTTTGTTCTTTTGGAATTTTTATGATAAAACCCTGACTTTAGTGAAAGTAATAGCTTAATAGTTATTCATGTAAATATTGTATCGATTGACTATTTTATCTCATTTTTGTAGGATTCTTTGCATTATTAAAGCATGGAACATCAAAGGGCAAATAAAGCTTCCAGATGCATGTTTTGATGGAAATAATGAGTCTCAGGTTGGGCTTAGCGAGCCAAAGTGCGCTTGGACTTTTCTAGACAGAGGCTAGTGCTCTTAGCGCCCTATTTTGGCGCTTAGTGCGCTTTAAGGTAGTTTGGTGCTTCAAGTGGAAGCTAGCAAGCTCTGAGCTGGCTAAGCGCGGTCTGCGATTTTAGAGTGTATAAATTCATTTTTTCAGATTCTTTTACGTTATGGTTTTGGGGGGTTTTTGCTTCCAACTCCATCAACTTCATTCTTTGATAGTGAGGCTTTGATAACAACAATGAAGGTTGCATCTTGGTGATTCAAAGTGGGATTTTTCTTCAATCGCAATTGACACTATCAGGAGATGTTTGATTCTTCTTCCCTCTTTATGTATATTCCATTATCGGGGTTTGTATTTAAGTTTACTCTGATTTTATATATGTATATGTATTGATCATGATGTTGTACAATATCTATTTTACAAATCTTTATCGATGTTGTTCTTTTTTACTTGCTCTATGTTTGGATTTGAGTTGCTATAAACATATACTCTTCAAATATGAATCTAGGATGAACATCTATTAAGTTCTAAACTCTAGACATAGATTTACATCTAATATTCACGGTGGATATTGATTCTCAATGCTCCTTGTTGTTTAATGGGTTGAGACATAATTGATTAAGAAATAATGTAGAATTCCCGTCGGTGTTGTTGACATGGGCACTGATGTGAGGGATGCGTGATGATATTGATGAGTATTTTAGGTTGCTTACAACAATCGATAGATTTAAGTATTTTAATGGTAGAATAAATACAAAGCTTGACGAGTTATCTATTCTCTAAGGAATGCATTTATTTTCTTGTTCATAATTTTACTTTCCGCACTTTACAATTTTAAACCATTCAAAACCAAGCTAAAAAATATGGATATTTTTGAACAGAATTCTTTCCCTCGCACTAATCCCTATGGAGACGATAAAACAAAAATATTTACTTTTGTTTGCTGCTTTACTGCATCAATAAAATGGCACCATTGCTGAGGAGTGGTGTTTAGATATTGATTTGCGTCGCAATAATTTCTCTGTTTTTTTAGCTTTTTACATACTTGTATATCTATGCGTATTTACTATACTTATGTATATTGTATATATTTTTGTTCTCTTCACATTTGCTAAAGTGATTGGTTAGGAGTATCCGTTGGTGAACAACTAGTCAAGAAAAGAGGCAACATGAAGGAGCGTTTTTGCATACATAAAGATGTTGAGCTAACAACGTAAAATAAGCGCTTTTTGGGAGGAAACCCAAATTTTTCATACTTTTATAGCTTTGTATTTATGTATTATAGGTAATGTTGGTGAAGAAACAATTGGAAGAATTACTTGAGGGGAAGTTTGTTCGAATGAGTGTTTCTCTGTGGGATGCTCATGTGTTGTTAGTTAAGAAGAAAGGTGGATGTATGAGGTTGTGTGTTGACTCCCGAAAGATGAACAAGGTGACCATTAAGAATGAGTATCCACCCCTAAGGAATGATGATTTGATGGATCCAATGGTGGGTGCTCGTGTTTTTGAGTAAGTATGTCATAGTTTTCATTGACGATATTTTGATATATTATAAATCAAGAGAAGAAGATGTTGAGCATTTGCGCATTGTGTCGCTAGTGCTAAAAGATAAGAGGTTGTATGACAAGTTATCGAAGTGTGAATTTTGGATTGAAGGAAGTGAGTTTCCTTGACCATGTGATTTCTAGCGGTTATTATTGAAGGATCATTGAAGGATTTTCGAAGTTGGCGTTACCACTAACTCAATTGACTCGAAATGGGTCAAGTTTATGTGTGGGATGTTATGTGTGAAGAAATATTTGTGGAATTGAAGAAGAAGTTAACAACCATTCCGGTATTGATTTTTCCTAATTCGAGTGAGTCTTTTGTGGTTTATTGCGATGTGCCCTGTAACACCCTGATATCCGCTACACGCATCAACCGTGTCAGCCAACTGAGCATGTAACTAGCTTAATCAATACTCCCCCTAGGTCCGCTTATCGGCTACCCAGGAAATATTGTTTTTGCCTCCCGCAGGAATCGAACCGCGTGAGTTGGAATTGATCGAATGATTAGAGACATGAGTTAGTATATGAAGAGATGTTTAATGGTGTGAAGTTAGGAATGTTGAGATTGACTAGTGATATTCTTGAAGGAATCCGAGAAGGACGAAAATCCGACTTGAAATTGGTTGAGAAATTGACGTTGGTTAACCAAGGTAATTAAGGTTAATTTTAAGTTGATGAGAATGGTGTGATGAGAATGGTGTGATGAGGATTAAAGATAGAGTGTGTGTTCCGGATGTGCCAGAGCTTAAGAAATGTATTCTTGCGAAAGGACGTTGAATCTAAAGGAATGCTATGACAGTTTAGGAATGATGGTTTATGCTCCGTCACGGTTGGCAGCTACCTATTGACAATTTAAGGAACTGATCACCCTTAATCTCTTGTTGATAGTAGACGGTACCGTGTTAGATGAGAGAGACTTGTCCTGCCAGCTTGATGGCGTGTAAAGTGTTTCACGTTCTATCGAGAGGATAGTCGTTCACCAATTTGTGTGAACCTATTAGGAAAGAGACTATGAAAGAGTCGGGACTTATTGAAATGGTTCGGAGACTTAAACTTGTATGCAAGCTAATGCCGCAGAGTGGAAGGTTGAGGATATCCAATGTGAACAATGATTTCCTAGTGAATAGTAGAGAGAGTCGGGAGCTAGAAGATAATCTTGTAAAGGTTATAGTGAATTGAAGTCAAAAGGAGGACAGTAACTTGAGGTAGATGATCATAGTGGCACAGCTGAAGCGTGATGTGGAACGGTTCTTAAGGTGGTGTGACTTGTTAAGAATCGAGGTTTAAACACAAAAATCTTGTGGGATTGATGTAAACTAATGGACGTTCCATAATGGAAGTGATAGTTAAAAGGTTTATATATTATTCGGGTTGTTGTGATGTCAATAGACACATGGGTTTGCATGTTCGATTAGTGGATTGTTAATATCGTGATGTTGTATTACCGTAAGGTTTGTGGTGTGATACCTAATTTTAAAGGTGATCATTGTGATTGCATAATATTTGTTGATATTGAATTGATGATATGTGACGTTATAATGATTTGGTTGCCGCTGTTACGACATTGTTGTTGATTATTGAGGATAAGAAGTAATACTATGTGTTATGACGAAACTTGATTATATTGTTATGTTGATGTCACTATAAGATGATGTAACGATGTAAATAATGTTGTTGTTGTTTTGTGATGATAAACATACATAGATATGAGAGTACCATTGTGTTTGTGTTATTGTTATTGATGATGTTCTTGCGATGATATTATGATGATGTATCAATGATGTTGAATGTACAAATATAAACGTGCTATGTTGATGATGATTATGTCTTTGCGAACACACATGACTAGCCGAGGTCGAATCTAGGTGTGTTGTAGTGTTATTTTAGTTGTTGTTGCATGCTGAGGATAGGATGCGAGGGTGGTATCTAAAGTTGTTTACATCAGGTAAATTTTCGAGGGCGAAAATTCTTTTAAGTGGAGGAAAGTTGTAACACCCCAAAAATATTGGTTAATTATTTAATTAGTTAATTAACTGAGTGAGTGTGAATATATGAGTCATTGTGAATTAATCGTGATTTGTTAGTGATGACGTGAGGTATTGTTGAGATGATGTGTCGTGAGGTAGAGCGAATTAAGATGACTATGAGGATTAATTAAACAATATTTGGATAATTAGAATAATTAGTTAAAGTTATTTTAATTATTAAAACTAGAGTAATATTGGTGTAGAGGCTATGGGGACAAAGTAGTAACTTGTAAGAAGTTAAGCGAGGGTAAGATGAGAATATCATATTAGGAGTTCTAAAGTTAACTAAGTAAAAGGGGAGAAAGAGAGAGAGAGAGAGAGAGAGAGAGAGAGAGAGAGAGATTCATTATATTCGATCGTGAAAGGTTGGAGAAACATGAAAGAGAGAGAGAGAGAGCGCGCTAGGGCAAGAAGAGGAAGAAGGGAGAACCGGCCGTAAAACTTGGGAAGAGAATCAAAGATGCAATAATCTAAGGTAAGGGAGATTATCTTGATTATTATAATTGATTTACGGGGTTGATAATCGTAGGTTGGATTTGTGTTTGGGGTTTTATGATGATTTGATGTCTATGATGAAACTATGATTATTGATGCTTTGAATGTATTGTTAATATGATACATGATGTTGATGATTGATGAATTGATGAGTAATAACATGATCTAGAGTCAAATTCATCATTCTATGGATTTGAAGGTCTAGGGTTTTGATGATGATTCTTGGACTTGTGTTGATTGTTTGTATTTTAATGTTTGTAATGGATGATACATGTTGGAAATAGGTTAATGGGCATTAAACCGCAGGAAAATACTGATTAAAACATGTTTTGGAAGGAAAAACTCGGACTGGTATGATGCAGGTCACGCAGGATTTTCTGCAGAAATCGTAGAGCCCGCACGGTGGAGTCCGCTTAGCGCACTCCCAAAAATAAGATATGGTTCAATACATAAAGGAACGAGCTTAGCGCGGGTTAGAGGCCACTCAAGTGAGAAAAATATCTTCAAAAATAATTATACAAATAATACAACATCATATGAATGATGCCTTTTAAGAAGATAATTTAAAAATTAACATATATTTTTTAATTTAAAAAATATCTTCTAGTTTTATATTTCTTAAAATTTAAGAAAATCAAATATATCTTATAAATTTATTTTAATTTAAAAAAATAGCTTCTAAGAAAATCTACATCATATAAAAATATCTCAAAAAAAAAAAAAAACACGTATTTTCTAATTTGTTTTAAACTACCTTTTAAGAAAATAATGCTTTTGAAAAATTTGTAGTATTTATCTTTTATATTCTTTTAAAAATTTATTTTAATTAATTTAGATTCAAGGCTTTAAATATGCAATATTTTCTAATATCAAATTTCGATCTTATAATTTTTATTTTATTGTAAGGAGTTCTATCTAATACGATTTTGTCAAACTTTAACCACTCAAATTGACATTCAAACAAAAATAAACAACATTAAATTAAATAGATAAACATGATTTGCATTGCGTAATGACAGGATGGAACTTTAATAATAACAGCTATCACTACCTCTAATTGATAAAAAATCAATGATCAGATCAATCTATTTTAGTATATGTTTATTTTCTCTATCTTTTGGTTAAATCTACACGTTCAACTTGCATCAGCAAAATGTCAACTCTTCTCTCTCTCTCTCTCTATCTCTTTTCTCTATCTCTTTGCTCATGACATATATAAAAGAAATACTATATATGTAAAACCACTTATCATACAAACCTAATCCTTTTCCCGTACGTCAACGTGTACCTCTTCTTTCTCTCTCTATCCAAAGAAAGTTATTAAAGATTGCAACACACACAAAAAAAGTTAAAGAAAAACAAGAAAGCCATATACACATCATGAAGCTCGTTTGGTCTCCAGAAACTGCCCTAAAATCTTACATAGACACTGTGAAATTGAAATCCGTAAGTAACTTTCAACCTCAACAATCAGTAAGATGATTCACATATTCATACTCACTTTTCTTTCTTCCTTTGTTACTTTCTTTTTTCCATTATTTCAAATCTGTATTATTATTATCTAACATATTATATATCTCTATGAAAAAATTGATTCAATTTTTTAATATGATATTTAATAATTGTGATTTTTTTTTGTAGTGTGAAAAATTCAAGGAATCTGGGGTAGCTGAGCTTTTATCATCCATGGCAGCCGGATGGAACGCCAAGTTTATCGTCGAATGTTACTCCCACGGCGGCCCGATAGCAGCAAGTATTGGCCTAGCGGTTGCTGCTCGCAACACGGGAGCAAGACATGTGTGCATAGTTCGAGATGAAGGTACAAGGCTACACTACACAAAAGCCCTAGCGGAGATGGGAGTATCCCCGCCACCGGAGATAGTTCGCGGGGAGGCGGAAACGGTGATCAAAAGCCTCGACGGGTTGGATTTTCTCGTGGTGGATTGTAGACTTAGGGATTTTGCTAGGGTTCTTAAGGTTGCAAAAGTTAGTACTAGAGGGGCAGTTTTGGCATGCAAAAATGCATGGCAAAGATCGAATTTTTCTTTGTTTAAATGGAACATGGTTCTTGAAAGAGGCACACGTGTGGTTAGATCAGTGTTTTTGCCGGTTGGAATGGGTTTGGATATTGCTTACATAGGAGGTGGAAATGGTGGTGGTGGTGGTGCATCTTCAAGTACTAGTTCTTCAAAGGGTGCTCCTAGCCGTTGGATCAAATGCATAGATCAACAATCAGGAGAAGAACATCTTTATAGAGAGAGTAGGTTTTAATTTGTTATAATAATTAAACTCTTGCGTTTGAATATAAGTAAAATTGTAGGAATATGCTTATTGATGGACATATTTTTGAAAAAAAATTCAGTGTGAAGTATGACTTTAGAGATCAAGTTTCTGACTTTTTTGTGTTTCTTACTAGGATTTGGGATTTTAAGGTATAGGGAAAATAAATATTCTCATCTATGATATAGTTGAAAAATGGGAAAGTTTAGACAACTCATATTTTGAATTTACTTTTTAAATTTAATTATAGAGTTTAAAATATGAAATTTCATAGGAGTTTTAATACTATGCATTTTTTAATTTGCTAAAAATTCAGAAAATTAAATGTTCATCAGATACTAGCTTAGTGTGATAAGAGTTTAGTTTTATAATTTTAATGAATTAAGTTTAACTCTTTTAAAAGATTGTAAATGATGATTAAATCTTGTAAAGGTGTGTCTTAAAAGTATGGAATTAGCAGTCGTTTTGGTAGGATAATTGTATGGAATTAGCAGTCGTTATGAGCTAGGGTAATTGTATATATGTGGTCCATGTTAAGAGTTAAAGATTCTTAGTTATACCACAAGTCTCAAGCCAAGTGGCTTAAAGAGTGAAATGTTAACTTTAATTTTTTTCATGCTTGTGTTAATGGTAGGGGTAAAAAGAATACAATATTAGTTTTTGATTGAACGTGAGAGCCTAGAAATGGGACTCGTCAAAATCAGCATCCACCGTGGAAGACGCCCCGGCTTCTCTCGCAAAACACTCCAACTCAAGTTCAGGGGCAGCATGGGCGGACCCTTCCATGGATTTCTTTCTTCCATGGGTTTCTTTCTTGCATCTTCTGACAATTTTCTTCTCGAAACACTTTTGCTTTACTTCAGAGAAGGCCGAGGGGCCTGATTATCACTGGGGGAAGTCGTAGTCTGCTGATGGACGTCCTCGACGCCGATCTTCCTTTTCTTCAGATCTTCCCCGGATGGAACACCTTACGGATCACTCTTCCCTGCACCTTGGTCTCGCCTCAAAGCCCTCGCCTTCGCCAAAACCGTCATCTTCTCGTTGATGTTCATGTTCGACATCCTCTCTACAAAAGGAAAATCAAGATGAACAACATATCCACAATATGGTACAAACAATAAAAATAAAAATGTGAAAATAAGCTCCCCTTACCCACGAAATATCGGAGGCTAACCGGATAGTCCTCAGTTCAAGATATCGCAGACCATCATCATCCCGAAGGAACAAAAGGTCTCAACAACCTCCCGCTCCAGGTCACTCATCTGGTCGGATTTAAAATCCCTGACCGAGACAGGATTAGCCGTCAAATAAAAAGGAAACCGCCTAGAGTCGTCTTCGTTATACAAGATCCTACGACAGTTATCATTTCCCCTCACTCGACATAATTTATCTTTAAAATTTGAAGAATGCACTTGGAAAAGAACTCGCCTTGAAAATCCGGCCAGCAAGATCCAGCCTTTACGCCCCACGCGTTTCGACTCAGAAAAAGAGAAGAAAACGCCCAACATAGGCTCCACACCCAAGGCGCCACAGACGATCTCAAACGTTCTCACAAAACCCCCAGTTGTTCGGTAGAAGTTGGGAAGGAACAACGTTTAGTATCGTCATTAGGTTCGCTTCAAATCGGTAAAGGGAATACCTACCCCGAGCGTACCCAACATACATTCATAACAATAGAAATACTCCTGAGAAGACCCCGAAGGGCGAGAAGCATAGGTCTTCTCGCTAGGGACGCAGGGTTCCAATATGACGTCACTCTCCATGCCGGTGTAGGAGACGTCGCGCCCCTCGCTAAAACTCTCTAAATATTTCTGTCATACCCTAATTTTTGCCCTGCATTTTATGTGTTCATTTGCTTTTCATTTGAAAAAATCATAAAAATATATACATGTTCATTTTGCGCATTTTGTTCGATTTTTCGATTAATAGCATTTTATTCATTTTACTAACTTTTTATTTAAATATTAATTTGAATTCAGTTTAGTTTTTTCTAGATTTGAATTCTCATTAATTTTTAAATCAAATATTTTATGTTTTATTGTTCTACTAGTAAAGGACCCGTGCGTTCGCACGGGTCGCGTAAAGTCAATGTAAATATTAAATAAATATTATATAATTATTATCAATATATATGAATTAAGAGAAAAAAATTTCAATAATGATTATCATATAAATATTAATTTAATTTATTAAGTTGTAGTAGTTGTCAAGATATACATAAAAAATTATGTTAAAAAATATATAAATATATGGTGTAGTACACTTCACACATATATAATTATATCCAGGGTTGAATTTCTCCCATTTATAAAAAGTGCAATGTCAACGAGTCCGCCCCACACTTATGATTTTTCAGGGCGGGTGAGATTTTAGAACTCGTGAATTGATATGTAAAAATAGTATAACTTATTCCCGTTTATAGGTTTGGCAGGGCAAGGTTAGAGAACTCGTGTGTCCATTTATAAAAATATTTATAACTTATTTTCATTTATAAAAAAAAATTGTATCAATAGTTGACCTTTTTCTCGTTTATAAAATTATTTGTAACTTATTCCTGTTTATAAAAATAATTATATCAAAATTAGGCATTCCCCTTTATTTTTTAATTTGTAACTTATTCTTATTTATAAAATTAATTATATTAACAAATGACTTTTCACGTTTCGGCCCGCTGAAAATGTATATTTTAATAGAAATATAAATAAAATAATTAAGCATTTATCTCATAACATAACAGAGAGATTAAATTGCTTAATTAAAAAAAGATGAGATTGTTTGTTTGTGTTAGATTTTTTAGATTTAATAAATAATTTTGCAAATTAATATTAAGATCTATTTTTTTCACAATAATTAATGTTTCTAAAAAGTAGGGGTGTACTTGGGTCGGTTTGGATTGGATTTGGCCAAACCTAATACCCAATTCATATTGGACACTCCGATTTGGGTGACGTAAATTAACTACCTGTTACATCAATGGGTTGGTTTGGACAAACCCACTAATTTTCGGGAAATAATTTTTTTTGCTTATAAACATTAAAGGGTTAAATGAAATTTATCATATTTTTTTCATAAATGTTACTCAAAATTTGTATTTTTTTTTTTTTTAAAAATAGATAATCTACTTTTACTATTTTTTTTGCATTATATAATAATAAATGATAATATCAACTAATAAAAATTATTATAAAATATTAGCAACAAATTAAGTTGCATGGCATAAAATTGTATTCGCATTAAAATAATCAAAAACTTAAATATCCAAAATTAGTTAATGTTATAGTTCACTATAATAGTAAATGTTAAGAGACTAAAATTACAACATCTAAGTTAATATTCATCAAGAATATTAAAATTGTAATAATAAATGTTTAATTTGTGGATGGACGAGTCTTTTGGGTTTGGGTTAGGTTTTACCCGAAACCCAATTTTAGTGGTTTTTTAGTTTTGAAACTCATATCCACCCAAATACCCAATCCAACCCAACTCACTTTTTTTAGATTTTTTAGATGGATTTGCCTAGGTTTTATGGGTTAACCCAACCCATGTACACCCCTTCTAAAAAGTATGTATGACAAAACTTGTTTGATAGGTTATTTTTAAGAATTTGGTTTGAAAACTAAACTATAAAAAATGAAAAACAAAATTTAAATTCTATTTAATTGATGAATATGTGATAGTGGAAATAAGGTACGCTTATTTATTTATTATATATTTATGTTATAAAATAAATTCATTTGTTAAAAATAATTTTTTTTGTTGACTTATGTTGTAAATTTTGACGTAGTATTTAAGTATTTTGGGACGTGTAACATAACATATATAATTTAGAGGATTAATAATAGATTTCTTATCTTTTTATTTTGCAGGGTGAAATTTCTAAAAAGGGAGGTGCAGTTCAAGAGAATTCAATATCCATTTGAATCTAAGCCCATGTACCTATTTATTTGATCCAAGTTTTGAAGTCACTCAAGCCAAGTTCATTTGTTAGCCATATTGGTGCAAGAGAGGAGCCATAAAATATTTTTGTTGCTGGACCACTACATCACACGGTTCCTCCATAAATTCCATCCCAATTTCATCCATTTTCATGTATCTGAACCATTCACTCAAACTTGATCAAGGGTGGAAATTCATCACAAATATTCACTATTTTCAGCAATTTCACCTATAAATACAGATGACCATCAACAAGAAGACGGGAGGAAAAAATAGAATGAAGTGCCGCCAAATTTCCTCCAAACCTTCCTCCATTTATCAACTTTCACTAAAAATCTTCATTCACATCCAACACCCCATCAAAAACCTTCTGCAGAACCATACCTTCGATTTCAAACACTTAGATCCGTCAAAAATCTTCACACATTCTCATTATGCAAAAACCTTGAATCCTTCCACTTCCACACCTTGCAACCATCTGTAGAATCGACTCAGAATCATCATCAAACCTGCAAGGGAAACGATAGTAACAACAACACAAACTCAGCCTGCAGCTTTCAAAAACAACTTCAACATACCTTCGTCAAATTCATCAAAGCTACGATGCGCAAAATCTACAATGACACACCTTCAACCGCTTCACAACATCAACAGCAACGTACACCAGCTCATAACCGATTCAACACCGAATCAAAGCAGCTCACACAACAACACGCGTCAATAGTTTCACCATGAACTAATAACAACTCCGCATCAAATGTCGAACCGCAACGTAGCTTAGCAACGCAACTTCCATCAACTGCAACAGCAACTTCAGATTGGAACAATCACAACACTGAAGAAGCATACCGTACAGATTATATTTCACGTCGAAATTCTCCTTCCTTGAGAGAGAGAGAGAGAGAGAGAGAGAGAGAGAGAGAGAGAGAGAGAGAGAGAGAGAGAGAGAGAGAGAGAGAGAGAGATGCGAGTTGTTGTTTCTGTTGAGGAAACACCGAAGCGATTGGAAAAGAGAAAGAAGAAGGTTGAGTTAAAATGTGGAGCTGAGTTGAAGAACTAAGGAGACAGTATTTAAATTTTGCGATTTCATGGGAGATTTGAGAAAGCAACCATGGCCGGTTTTTTCGTTTGCGTGAAAGAAGAAAAACAAAACAGAGCATGGAATTGAAGGAAAAGAGGGGGGCGGACCATCTTCTTTGGCTTCCTTTATGATATGTTTGTGAGTTTGGAGGGAAGTGGAGGGGAGAGCTTCTGAAAACGAAATTTTAAAAAATTATTGAAAAATATTTGAAATTTTTTGAAAAAATGATATTGTTTAGAATGATAAAAGAGTAATTATCATTACTAAATATTTAATTTTCAGAATAGTATAACAATCTAAAAGATATTTGGAAAATTTATGTAAGCCCTCCAAAATTCTCTAAAATCCTCATTCAATATAATTTTTGAGCTCTTCCATTTTATGAAGTTTTTGGTATAATGAATAAAATCAAACTCTCCCAAACAAAGCGTTGGGGTTTATTCTTTTTTTGTTGTGGGCCTTGTACCTTCAGCAAGCCCAATCCGATTTCTCACCATCACCCTAATCTCAGCAAGAAACACCCCTATCTCATTATTTATACAGCCCATTTCATTTACTTCCATTTGTTCCTTTTAGTTTTTTTTAGATATTATTATTTTGATAAAAATGTATACAAAAATATATATTAGTTTTTAGTTTTTTTATTATATATTAAAATACCAAAAAAATTGTTTTAATAAATGGTTGCCTTTTTTTTTTTTTTTGAATTTTATATGAATTTTAAATTTCTTTTGATAAATATTTTTCTCAATATCTTTTCATATATTTTTAAACATTTCTCTTCGTCTACTTTCTTTTGATTTGTGGGTGTAAGTCTTGATGTATCCATTGTGTGGAGGTTATGGCTCTACCATTCCTCTAATGGATAATTAAGATGAAATTCCATAATGATCAAAAGAAATTCATCTAGACTTATGGTTTTGTTCTTGATTTATTCTCCTCCCTCTTCATCTTAATCTCATTCTTATTTGTTTGTTGTTTTACCTGTGTTGCAAGTTTTAGGAGAATAATTTTATATATCATTTATCTAACTTGTTCTTAAACACATAAATTGTTATTGACCGACCTCGTTGTAGGGTGACTTCCATATAAGTTACTTGGCAATTGCTTAACATAGAACTAAATTTGTCCTGTGTCGAAAAATGGTAATTTGTGGCGCAAACCTATGTTTGAAAGCCCAAGGATGGTTGATTATTTGACTATTGGTTCAACACCTATGAAACTTGTTGCTATCAAGTTTTTATTTTATCAGTTCTCTAATGAGTTTTCATTAACTTTGACCTAAGTTCATTATTCAATCATCATTGATAATTCCTTTTAACAACTAATAATTAACCATTAACTTCTAACTTCTAATTTTATTTTTATGCTTCTTTTGCAATTTTATGCTTTATTTTACTATTCCTCATTCAGTATCATGTTTATATTTATGTTTATTTTCCCTTTGTCCATTTGGACATATGTTTATGCTTATGCACTTTTTCTTATGTCCATTTGGACTTTTTATTTTGTTCCTAAGACATTTGTTGTTTCTCTATAATTTGAATTGGCATTATGTTTGGTAAAACTAATATAGTAGCAATTAGTTAAATAGGATATATAAATTGTAAGAGAAAGCATGTGGAAGTTCTATTTGACAAAAGAACATGTTGAGTTGAAATGTTTCAATATCTAGACAACATGTCGAAGAAGATGTCCTATGCAAGTTATTCGACATCTGAACTTAACAGAATGCAGAACATTAAGGAAATATTATGCAATCTTATATGGCGCTCAAATTAAGGATAAAAGTATTTATGTGTTGTCTATGATTTCAAGATATTTGATTAGTTACTAAATATTGAGAATATTTAGGAATCTAATATGTATTTAAAGCCCTATTTTCATGGAGAAGATTGTGGAGAATATTTTGGAGGGCTTTTAACAGCTAGTCCTATATTTGTGGAGAATATCCTGAGTGTTTCTAGCAACTGTTTTGTTGAAGATAAAGGGCCAAATAGTTTCAGAAAATGTGGAGACATTTTAGGAAATAAATTATTGAAGTCCTAACTTTAAGGAGAATATTTTGGAGCGCTTCTTGCATGGATTTTGTTTTGAATTAGTTTTGACAACTTAGAAGATGTTGAGACTTTCTAGTAAACACATGATATTGTTCCTATTTTTATGTAGAATTTTCTACAGATTTGTAACAGCTAATGAGTTGTGATTGAAGGTCCAAATTCAGTTGGGTATAGTTTATAAATAGAAGATTCGTAAAAGTTTATGGAGTGAGTCGAATTTATCAAGATGTAATCATTTGGGCTAGGTAAAGTGAACCACCCAGCTTGTGGGATCGTCACCGTACCCCTAGAAGCCTGTAGGCAAGAGGCAGTGTGTATGTTCTTGGAGGAAGCTGTGAAGAAACTCTAAGTTAGTGTTCTTAGTCAAGTGGCTTGGCTAGGTATTGTTATGGAAGTGTGTCTTACAAACTGTTTATCTGTGTGAGCAGAATCTTGGTGATTAGGTCGTTGTTACAGCTCCTGAGACTGGAAAACTGTAAGACATCATTGCGGTGATTGGGAGTGAGAGGGGTTTCTCATAAATAGGAAGTTCTTAGGTAGAAGTTGCATTGAGTAGTATTATTTTATCAAGTCCACTCACAAAGACACTTTGGAGTATGGTTGTTGTATTACAATAGGCTGAGATTTGGGGGACAAACTTTTGAAGAAAAATTAGAGCGATATATTTTTGCTTCTAAAAGAGACTTCCTAATACTTGACCTAATTAGGAAAGGGACTCCGAGTCTTGTTGTTGATGTGTAATTGGGGCTTGAATTTTTTCCTTCAAGGGGTCTTTGTTTGTAAGTAGGATGGCTTCAGAACCAAGCTCAGATTTTGTGTTCTATAAGAAGGGAACTAATGTCCTACCAATGTTGGGGCATTATATCAACAAGTGTGCAGATTCGTGCTGCATAACAGTTTTTTTGGGTGCTGAACAAATATGTGATGATTGTAACACCCCATATTTTTCATTATTTGATTTAATTAGAATTTAAATTATTTAATTGGAAGTAATTGGAATTTTGGCGAATTGTTGAGAAATTATGAAAATATAGTAAATGGGTTTGGTGTGATGATGGTTAGTGATCGGAAAATAGCAAGTGTACTACTTTTGTTACCGATGTAGTTATTAAAATGGAGTTGAATCCAAGTATCGATCACAAGGACTGCGAATAACGTATAAGCCTGTACTAAATTTCAATTGAACAAAAAGCTATTGTTGGGTTTTTGATTTGCTTGATAAAACTACTAACTGTTTATAATTAAAAACGACAAGTAAGTGATTATTTGGTTCACAAATGAGAAAGCATGCTAAGGTTGATGTATAAATCTTATGTAACCCCTTGAAAACACCGTTGTTCATGAAAAGATGTGACCACAATTGAGTATCAATTCTATAAAATAGTTTTCCCTAATTCCTTAGTGGAGAACTTCTTAATACTTAAAAGTCAATTTCAATTCCTCAATAATTGATTTTAGTATTAAGGCATTATGCATCGTGTTCTAGAATGGATGATCACTATGGTGAAATCCTTATTCCTAAGCGATTTACCGGTAATGTTTTGATTCAAAACGCATTAGAGTGGTGTGTCAAGCCTAACCCTAATCATAGATCAACAAAATATTTTCCAATACAATGAAGCATGAAAATCTTTGAATCATAAACTCAAATTATAAAAACATCAAATTCATCACAACGGTTTTAACAAGTCATTACATGAAAAGATTTAGGGACATCACCCTAGCATGAAATAGTTTAGCTACTCATAATGTTTAAGAAAATAACAAGAGTAATTGAAGTCATTACGAGAAATTATTGGTTGATATGATCTCCAATCGCGAGTGCTCTTGAAGATCTTCTTCCAAAACCCTTGACTCTTCTTTCTCTGTAATTCTCTATGCTCAATGATCCAAGATGCCTCATTCCTTCCTCCTCTTAGGTTTTAGTAGTGTTGGCAGTCATTCCTCGTATCCGAAAGGTCCAAATTACCCTTCATGAGTTCAAGGCTTTCAAAATAACAAAAGTTGGAAATCTGCCCGCGCCTACCAACACGGACCGTGTGCAGGAACACGGGTGCCCGTGTTGGTCAACTGCTTCAGCTCCACAAATTCACTTTCTGCGCAGCTTTCCACACGGACCGTGTGCAGGAACACGGGTGCCCGTGTGAAACCTCTGTTTTTCTATCCAGAAACCAACTTTCCAGCCATCTTTTGACACGGCCGTGTGCACACACACGGGTGCCCGTGTTGACCTCAGTTTTGGCTCTTTTGGCTTCTTTTCTCGCTCGTGCGCGCCATAACTTCGACCTCTCCCGTGCATTAACCTGACCACACACAAACTAACAACCAACGCATAAAACGGCACTTGAATAATACTCAGAACACACTAATCATGCAACAACATCACACAATCAACAAACAAGAAACTTACTAACAAAACCTATAACAATGCCACATAGTATTACCAAGATTATGACTTTTAGTCGGAAAAGGTGCGGAAACTTACTAGAAATGGTGACCGATCACAACCCCACACTTATCTCATTGCTTGTCCTCAAGTGATGTATCGAGTCAAAACAAAGGTCACCGACGAAACTCTTTTCTCCACAACACAACCAGGTTTTTCGCAAGATTCCTACACTTAGTAATCGAGTGTAAAGTTTCCTTTTTCAGACTATCAATGGCATTCCCACTTTCGAACACGCTTTTCACCTGCAAGCTTTTCACATTCTCACAAAATCTCTCCGGGTTAAAGTGTCTACACTCATAGAATCAAGGCATGCATATTACTTTCAACTTTGAATAAATTCTCAAATCACTACACACAGAGATTACACACACTTTATGAGGTCTTAGGGATGTAACGTGGCTTTGGTTTGGTGGGTAAACAAGGAACGAGGTGACAAATGGTTTAGGTTCTCGGCATTACATAGGATTCACTTCTCTACTCATTTTGATCTGAATCATAAGAATGAGGTTTGAACCTTTTTCAGATTAAAAGTGGACCGGGGTAAATATCTTATTCTGCTTTGAAATTTAAACCTCTTTTTGATGGTTTTCACAAGATCATATTCATCTTTTCTCTCTCTTTTTTTTTTTTTTAAGATACTCTTTTTTTTCTTTTTCCTTGCCCCCCTTTTCAATGGTCCACAACCCCACACTTAGATCCTTTTAGTGTCTTCCAAGTGATTAATCATGAATGCCGAGCGATGACATGAACAATGAGATAACGGGTGACAAAAAGACTAACACACTGAACAAAACAACTATTATGGCTCAAAGGGGGTTAACGATGGATAACATGCATACGGGATGGTTAGAAAGGCTCGGGGTTACGGAGAAAAAACTTGCCTCAGTGTGTGCTTTCATAGTGTGCTTGTGTTATGAGAAAATACGCAAAATCAAAGTGAATAGTGTCATACCTTACTGACCTCTCATATGGATGTTATAAATTTGGCTCTGACATCTCACCGGGTAGGTTAAGCTTGCATGCTTCAAAGTGCTCTAGGTGTTCTGCCATTTCCTTTCCTCCAAAGTTCACCATACTCTCTCTTGGTTCAGTGTTTTCCTCATTGCGTCCAACCTTCTTTTCTTTGATTGTGTCAACTTCCGTGGTGCCTGTAGAGATCAAGTGTGAGATGTGTTGTTCAACCACTATCTAGTCATTCGCCACCCTCCGACTTGTATCCAACCTGGTAACACAATGGCAGCACTGCAAACTCGAAATAAACACAAAAAACAGGAAGACAAAAGAAGAGAAAAAAAAATCAAATTAAACAAACTAAACTATGAATTAAAAAAAAAAAAAAGAAAGCAAAGCAAAATAGATCTTCCCCCACACTTGAACTAAACATTGTCTCAATGTTTTAATTCCAGTGTGACGGAGATTACCAATCTCACTGATAAGGCGGTGGAGGAGGAGGATCCTGAGGAAATTGCAACATGAGGCGTCGCATCATCTCCTGGACATCATCCATCACAGCTCCTTGCCTGAACAACTCAACACCCTGTCGTGTTTGCTCGGTGCGGAGAGCGCCAATCTCCGTTTGCACCCACCCCCATTGATCCTGAGTCATGGAAGATGATCCAACAGTGTGCTGGAAAAACTGTCTAGGGGGCGGGACATGGCGATCCTGGGCGGGGAGGTCATCTTCCATGTCATCACCTGCAAAATTATGGTCATGTGGAGGGCTTTCACCCATAAACTCACCTGTAGCTACATATAGCCAGTTAGCACGATTTGCAATAGAAACAGAATCAGGTGCAGGCAATGCCAAAACATGCTGTCCATGGACAGTTAGTGAGAAATACCCAGGCTTTACAATAATCATCCTCTGATTTACAAGAGTTTGCAAATCAATTTTCTTACCCGGTAAAGAAGGCTCATCATTCAACAAGTGGCCATAATCCAGGTGCTCAGCCAATTGAGAGATCATTCCCCCAACTGAAATCTCTCCACAAGAAGCATTACCAACTTGCTTCAGGTGGTTAGCAGCAAAAGCAGCGACATTCACCCGGCTTACCTCAAGCATGTTATGCAACAAAAATAGCTCTCTTTTCGCACAGACCCCTGTACTATCCCCCCTCCCAAACAAGGTGAAAGCCAAACCTTTCTGAGCATAACGGAAACAAGGATTATGAATCCCCGAGGCCTTAGCCTTGCTTGGATTGTATCCAGCTGCACCTGTAATGGCTTCCCAGAATTCACAGGCAGGAAAAGTTTCAGGGGGGGCGCCTGGTCCAGAGGACGGTAATTTCAGTGCCTCCCCTACCTCTTCCACAGACAACATATGCTTATGCCCAAACATATAAAACTCTAAATCACCAAAGTACTCCATTTCGGAGCCATTCCATTTGTGTCTCAATTTGAAATCTACAGTGCTCAGGAATTCCAAAGTTAGGCCCTCATAAGTCGGTGCCTCAAACAGCATAAAAGGCAACATACCGATGTTGTGAAACATCCGGTAGACTTCATCTTTGAGGCCTAGCTTGGTAAGAGTATCATCACAAATATATCTAGTCGGTAGCAATTTACGTTGCACTAAAATATCATACCTAGCTTTGTGTTCAGGAAGTGCAAACGTAATGCCATGGGCATTCTCTTCTTGGTCCCCTCTACGAACGGTTGCCCGAGTTGGAGCGCGACGGACCCGCTGCCTCGGTTGGGAGGGTTCGGCAAAATCATCCCGAACATTACGGCGTGTGGTTGTCTTTCGGGGAGGCATTGTAGTAGCTCTGCAAGAAAAAGTTAACAAAAACACACAAATAACACAATGATAAATTCGGAAAAATAAAATTGCACGAAATCAAAATTCTGAACCGATAGAAGTGACGAGGATGGAGAGTAGAACAACTTTTGTGAAAGCACTATGGTGTTTTGATGGGTGGTTGATGGTGGTATGATGAGTTTAGTGAAGGTGGAGGCTAGGGTTTAATGGAGGATGAGAAAGAAAAGTGAAAGAATGAATGGGAAGAAGAAGAAGATTGGTTATAAGTGAGATGGGCCCCATATGGGGTTTTAAAAAAATTTGAAAAATTCTGGCCCGCACTGCTCACACGGTCCGTGTCCCTGCACACGGGCGGCCGTGTGAAAAAACTGGTTTGAAAATTTGGGGCGTGCTGAGGGCAACACGGGCCGTGTTGCTGCACACGGGTGCCCGTGTTGCAAGTGCTGAAGCCACTTTTTAAATTTTTTTATTTCTTCTTTTCATGCAATTTTCAACACGGGCCGTGTTTCTGCACACGGGTGCCCGTGTTGATGGCTTTCAATGCACCAAAAATGGACACTCTCCGTGCCTTTTTACTCGAGCTGCGTCTACCGGTCCAAACTCTACCACCTACAAAAGAAACGAAATAAAACAAAGAAAATGAAAGTTAACGAAAACAAACGTGGGTTGCCTCCCACGGAGCGCTGCGTTTAACGTCGCATGGCTCGACGGTCCATCGTCCTACTAAGCAAGACGAATGACATCAACCTGTCCCACTGGTTGACCTTGGAAATATGGCTTTAATCTCTGCCCATTAACTTTAAAGATGTCTCCATTAGCTTGATTTTTTATTTCAACTGCACCGTAAGGAAACACCTTATGAACCATAAATGGTCCCGACCATTTGGATCTCAATTTTCCCGGAAAAAGCTTCAAACGGGAATTGTACAGAAGGACCAGCTGTCCTTCCCAAAACTCTTTTTTCTGAATCCTCCTATCGTGCCACTTCTTGGTTTGTTCCTTGTAAACCTTGGCATTTTCGTACGCACGATTCCGGAACTCTTCTAATTCATGCAACTGCAAGATCCTAGAATTTCCTGCTAGAGACAAGTCCATGTTCAAAAATTTAGTTGCCCAAAATGCCTTGTGTTCAAGCTCTAAAGGCAAGTGACATGCTTTTCCATAAACAAGTTGGTATGGTGACATCCCGATGGGTGTTTTGAACGCCGTTCGGTAAGCCCATAACGCATCATCTAGCTTTGTTGCCCAATCCTTCCTCGATGAACTCACTGTCTTCTCGAGAATTTGTTTGAGCTGTCTATTAGACACCTCTACCTGACCACTTGTTTGAGGGTGATAAGGGGTGGCTATCCGATGCTTCACATTGTATTTCTGCAGGAGTTTCTCCATGAGGTGATTTAGGAAGTGCGTTCCTTCATCACTAATAAGTGCTCTCGGTACTCCAAACCTAGCAAATATGTTCTCCCTCAAGAACTTGACTACCACCTTTGCATCATTAGTTGGTAAAGCTACCGCCTCCACCCATTTTGAGACATAGTCCACTGCAACTAAGATGTAATTCTTCCCGAATGATGGTGGAAACGGACCCATGAAGTCAATTCCCCAAACATCGAATAGCTCCACCTCTAACATGAAATTCTGGGGCATTTGATTTCTTTTTGAAATGTTCCCAGTACGCTGACACTTATCACATTCTTTTACCATTTCCTGGGAATCTTTGAACAATGATGGCCAGTACAATCCTGACTGCAAGACTTTGGAGGCAGTACGATCCCCACTAAAATGCCCTCCATATTCCGAATCATGACATGCTCTCAACACATCCTTTTGCTCCTCCTCAGGCACACATCGTCTTATCAGCCCATCTACTCCTCTCTTGTATAGGTATAGGTCATCCCATAGATAGAACCTGCAATCATGAACAAACTTTTTCTTGCGGTTAGAATCAAAATCGTCAGGTATTATACCGCCAACAAGGTAGTTTGCGTAATCAGCAAACCAAGGCACTCCAATAACAGCTAGGATGTGTTCATCAGCAAACTCATCCTTTATTGGACGCCGCTCTTCTGTCTCCTCAATGGGTGACATTCGCGAAAGGTGATCTGCAACAGTGTTTTCACACCCTTTCTTGTCGCGAATCTCTACATCGAACTCTTGGAGAAGTAAAATCCACCTCAGAAGTCTGGGTTTCGAATCCTGCTTGGCAAAGAGATATTTTAAAGCAGCATGGTCAGTGTAAACAATCACTTTTGAACCCAACAGATATTGCCTGAATTTATCAAAGGCATACACAACAGCTAGCAACTCCTTCTCGGTGGTTGCATAATTGATCTGTGCAGGGTTCAAAACGTGACTAGCATAATAAATAACATGAAGCAATTTTTCTCTCCGCTGTCCAAGTACAGCCCCCACTGCAATGTCGCTAGCATCGCACATGATCTCAAAGGGTAGAGACCAATCAGGGGCAATCACAATGGGTGCCGACACTAGTTTATTTTTCAGTGTCTCAAATGCATCGGCACACTCTTTATCGAATACAAAAGTCCTGTCTTTAACCAACAAAGTGGTGAGTGGTTTGGCTATCTTTGAAAAATCCCTTATGAACCTGCGGTAGAATCCCGCATGGCCAAGGAAACTTCGAATACCTTTCTCATTCACAGGTGGTGGTAATTTTGAGATAACCTCCACCTTAGCTTGATCAACTTCGATTCCCCTGTGGGAGATCTTGTGACCAAGAACAATGCCTTCTCGCACCATGAAATGGCACTTCTCCCAGTTTAGGATCAGATTACTTTCTTGACATCGCTGCAAAACAAGTGAAAGGTTAGCCAAACAATTATCAAAGGAGGAACCAAAAACCGAGAAGTCATCCATGAAGACTTCCATATGCTTTTCAAGCATATCAGCAAAAATAGAAGTCATGCATCTTTGGAAAGTCGTTGGGGCATTACACAACCCGAACGGCATCCTTCTATAAGCGAAGATACCGTATGGGCAAGTAAAGGCTGTCTTCTCTTGATCCTCCGGTGCAACCGCAATTTGGTTGTATCCAGAGTACCCATCCAGAAAACAATAATAGTCATGCCCAGCCAATCTTTCTAACATTTGGTCAATGAATGGCAATGGAAAGTGATCTTTTCTTGTGGCCAGATTTAGTCTTCTGTAGTCTATGCACACTCGCCACCCAGTGACCGTTCTGGTAGGAATCAACTCATTCTTTTCATTAGCTATCACCGTTGTACCTCCTTTTTTAGGTACCACATGAACAGGGCTCACCCATGAACTGTCTGATATCGGGTAAATAAGACCTGCATCTAACAGCTTCACAACTTCCTTTCTCACTACCTCCTTCATAACTGGGTTCAATCTCCTTTGAGGCTGCACCACCGGTTTGTGATCTTCTTCCATGAGAATTTTGTGCATGCACATCGTAGGACTTATTCCCTTGAGGTCTTCAATCTTCCAACCCATAGCCCCCTTGAACTTTTTCAGAACTTCAATTAACTTGACTTCTTGTATATTTTTCAAGCTCGAGCTAATGATGGCGGGACATTTTTCTTCAGAATCGAGGAAAACATATTTAAGATTCTCCGGAAGCTGTTTCAATTCTGAACTTTTTGGCTTTTCTTCATTGCAACCCAATGCTATTGGTTGCCTTAAATCTTCCCACCTATGTGTTCGAGAACCTTTAAAGATAGGTTGAGTTTCCAACATTGATACCACCTCCAAGTCATTATCATCGGCTTCTTCATTTTCTCCAAAAATTGACATGCTCAAAACTTTTTCGAGAGGTAATTGCAATACACTCTCCACATGATCACTTTCTTCCACTTGTTGGAGCACTTGTATATTGCTACTAGTGCCAATATCCTCTTTATGCTTCATGGTATTATGAACATTGATTTTTAACTCTTCATCATAAACCTTCAAAGTCAGAGTGCCCCCATCCATATCTATCATGACTCTCCCCGTTTCCAAGAATGGTCGTCCCAAAATTATCGGCATCTCTTCATCTTCTGGCATTTCAAGAATTACAAAATCTACCGGAAACACAAACTTATCCACTTTCACAAGGACGTCTTGGACTACTCCGTAAGGTCGCTTGACCGAATGATCTGCAAATTGGAGAGTCATCCGAGTGTCTTGGATTGCACCAATTCCCAACTTTTTGTAGATGGATAGAGGCATGAGACTGATACTTGCCCCCAGATCAATTAGAGCTCTCTTGAAAGATCTATCTCCAATAGTGCAAGGGATAGTAACTGCTCCTCTATCCTTCTTCTTCACTGGTATCTTCATGCCCTGCAAAATAGCACTACAAGTTTCTGTTAGAATAATGGGGTGGTCTGCAATGGTTCGCTTTTTAGCGATGATGTCCTTCATGAATTTGGCATAGGTGGGCATTTGCTCAAGTGCTTCCAACAACGGAATGTTCAGCTCCAGCTTTTTGAATAATTCCAAGAACTTCTCAAAATTCTTTTCTTGCTGCCCCTTTTTCTTGTTTCTTTGAGGGTAAGGCAGCTTGACTTCTGGTGTTGGTGTTAATACTTTTTCTTTCGTAACTGGTGCTGGTGTTACCACTTCTTCTTCCACTTGCTCATTCTCTCTTATGTCCAGCTCCACCTCAAGCAATTGATCCTCACTCTCCGAATCCTTTTCCACCACTTCACGTGGTTTCCCTCTCCGTGTGGTGACAGCATTGATTTTTTGATTGTCTTTAGGATTAGTAACAGTTGCGCTTGGGAGGGCTCCTGGTGCTTGCGGAATTGCAAGGTGTTGAGCCATTTGACTCATTTGTACTTCAAGGTTCTTAATTGAGGCTCCGGTGTTCCTTAAATTGCTACGTGTCTCTTCTTGGAATTGGGAGCTTTGAGCGGCCATCTTTTCAATGGCAATTTCCCAATCCGCCTTTCTTGGACCCTGTGGTTGGTATTGTTGTTGAGGTTGCTGGTATGGTTGTTGTTGCGGACGATATTGTTGTCCCTGTGGTTGGTATTGTTGAGTCTGAGGCTGATATGGTTGTTGTCCTTGAACCTGCTTCTGGACGTTTCCTTGTTGGTCTTTCCATGAGAAATTCGGATGATTTTTCCACCCCGGATTATATGTGTTGGCATAAGGATTGTTTTGCCTCAACATATGAATCTGCTCAACCTGTTCTTGAGTTGCTACACAATGCATAGCAAAGTGCGGTCCACCACATATTTCACAAAGAACCGCTTTAACTGGTTCCACCTGTGCTACTGTCTGAGTTCCAATATTCATCTTTTTTAACCTTCTCTCTACCTCTGCAGCAATCTGATCCTCCATCTTTACAACCTGTTCTGGCAACTTCAAATCAATTTTGCCCTCCGGTTGGCTCATGGTACGATCATACAACTCAAGATGCTCATTAGCAGCTATTGCCTCTATGATCCTTTTCATAACTGTGGCTGTAGCAAAATTTGTTGAACCACCAGCAGCGGTATCAATAAGCTGCTTTGTCTTAAGTCGCAACCCATTCACAAAATTCTGCATTTGCTCGGTAGCGTCCATGTTATGAGTAGGACATGCAGTCAAACACCTTTTGAACCTCTTGTATGCATCCCCCAATGATTCCCCCTCTTTTTGTTTGAAATTGACAATGTCGTATCTTTTTCGGATAAACACCGACGCAGGAAAATATTCATTGAGGAATGCCGTTTCCATCTCTTGCCATGTCGTGATACTTGCAGCCGGAAGTGAGTAAAACCACTCCTCTGCGTCATCAGTAAGTGTAAACGGGAACATAACAAGTCTCTTAGCCTCCTCTGAATGACCTTCGATCTTCAACGAAGTTGTCGTAGTGAGAAATCTCTGAAGATGCTTATTCGCATCCTCGTTAATTCTTCCGGAGAACGGCTTGCTCTCTAACTGGCGAATGGTGGATGGATGCAATTGAAAATGTGCCACATTCACAGGTTGATTAACAATAGTCATCCGGTTGGGGTGAGCATTTGCCCCTCCATAGTCCCCTAACAATCTTTCTGCAGGAGGTTGATTTCCAGCCATGTTAACTGGTTCCTGAACTACCTCCCTGTCAAAGTCAGAGTCGCTGTGCTCCGAATGCACAGACACTTCGTCGTCGCTTTCCTGATGTGGAACACTAAGACTTGCACTTGGTGCTGCCAGTCTTTCAAGTCTTGCCTTGCGGCGTCTCTCGTGCAGAGCTCTTTCTGGTTCTGTGTCAAAGGAAAATTTAGCTGAGGTCTGACCTCGCATAAACAGTTAGACAACAGTTAGAACAGATACAAGACTGCAACGAAATTAATATTAACAGATAAAAATAAAATTTTGGTTGCAGAGCAACAAAATTTCAATTGATTTAAAGTTCGGCTTATAGTTTGGCAGTCCCCGGCAACGGCGCCAAAAACTTGATCAGAAAATAGCAAGTGTACTACTTTTGTTACCGATGTAGTTATTAAAATGGAGTTGAATCCAAGTATCGATCACAAGGACTGCGAATAACGTATAAGCCTGTACTAAATTTCAATTGAACAAAAAGCTATTGTTGGGTTTTTGATTTGCTTGATAAAACTACTAACTGTTTATAATTAAAAACGACAAGTAAGTGATTATTTGGTTCACAAATGAGAAAGCATGCTAAGGTTGATGTATAAATCTTATGTAACCCCTTGAAAACACCGTTGTTCATGAAAAGATGTGACCATAATTGAGTATCAATTCTATAAAATAGTTTTCCCTAATTCCTTAGTGGAGAACTTCTTAATACTTAAAAGTCAATTTCAATTCCTCAATAATTGATTTTAGTATTAAGGCATTATGCATCGTGTTCTAGAATGGATGATCACTATGGTGAAATCCTTATTCCTAAGCGATTTACCGGTAATGTTTTGATTCAAAACGCATTAGAGTGGTGTGTCAAGCCTAACCCTAATCATAGATCAACAAAATATTTTCCAATACAATGAAGCATGAAAATCTTTGAATCATAAACTCAAATTATAAAAACATCAAATTCATCACAACGGTTTTAACAAGTCATTACATGAAAAGATTTAGGGACATCACCCTAGCATGAAATAGTTTAGCTACTCATAATGTTTAAGAAAATAACAAGAGTAATTGAAGTCATTACGAGAAATTATTGGTTGATATGATCTCCAATCGCGAGTGCTCTTGAAGATCTTCTTCCAAAACCCTTGACTCTTCTTTCTCTGTAATTCTCTATGCTCAATGATCCAAGATGCCTCATTCCTTCCTCCTCTTAGGTTTTAGTAGTGTTGGCAGTCATTCCTCGTATCCGAAAGGTCCAAATTACCCTTCATGAGTTCAAGGCTTTCAAAATAACAAAATTTGGAAATCTGCCCGCGCCTACCAACACGGACCGTGTGCAGGAACACGGGTGCCCGTGTTGGTCAACTGCTTCAGCTCCACAAATTCACTTTCTGCGCAGCTTTCCACACGGACCGTGTGCAGGAACACGGGTGCCCGTGTGAAACCTCTGTTTTTCTATCCAGAAACCAACTTTCCAGCCATCTTTTGACACGGCCGTGTGCACACACACGGGTGCCCGTGTTGACCTCAGTTTTGGCTCTTTTGGCTTCTTTTCTCGCTCGTGCGCGCCATAACTTCGACCTCTCCCGTGCATTAACCTGACCACACACAAACTAACAACCAACGCATAAAACGGCACTTGAATAATACTCAGAACACACTAATCATGCAACAACATCACACAATCAACAAACAAGAAACTTACTAACAAAACCTATAACAATGCCACATAGTATTACCAAGATTATGACTTTTAGTCGGAAAAGGTGCGGAAACTTACTAGAAATGGTGACCGATCAGTTAGCAAGAAGGAGGTGCTAATTAGTGTAGGCCTTACTATTTATTTTCTATTTTCATAAAAAAATAAATTTGGGAAAAGAAAAGGAATTAGAAAGCAAAAGAGGAGAACTCAGCATACGTGAAAGAGCAAGGAAGAGGATAGCAGAGAAAGGGAAAGATTCAAGAAATTTGCTAAGGTAAGGGGGGACTCTTCCGGTTAATATCTATTATGTGATTATAGGTGATAGAATTGATTAAGATATGGTTTGATTCAATTAGATATATTGGGGTTGGGATTGTTAGGTTTGGGAATGTCATAGTTTAGGGTAATTGATGAAATTGCATGAACTATTGATTGAAAATATGTTTTTATTGATGTTTGATGATGTGTGATGGTGTATATGATGATTTTATGCCTTTAATCGATGTTAGAAGGGATTTTGGATGAAGGATGTGTGGAATCGCAGGTCTGTTATAGAGGTGAATTTATGCATAATCGCACATCCGCTAAGCGGTCTCTGGCTCGCTAAGCAGATGCTGTTTGTTTTTCAAAAATTAATTGAGCCCGCTAAGCGGACCTAGCTCGCTAAGCAGAGGTACCAACATAGTTAGCTAATGTCTTTGACCGCTTGAGGCGGGGTTATTGGAAAATTGATTCCATAAGCGCGTTGGACGGTCTCTAAGCGGACCCTGCTGTGTATAAAAATTTCTGAACTTTAAAACTATGTAACTTTTGATCAGTGTATCCTTTTTATGTGCTGTTTTAGGCGATGCAAAGTTAATTAATGTTTTATAATATAAAATAGAGCAATAGGCAGTGGCCGACTTTATTTTAAATCTCGATGTAATTAAGTGGGTGAAATGTAGCATTGTGTGCGTATATCCTTGAATGTCACAATGTGTTGATGCGGTGATGGAATTGTTGTGATTATTATCCTGATCGAATGATATGTTTGAAATAAATATGTCTGATATAATTTGAATGATGCTAAGACATGTGCTTACTTTATCGGTGATGATAATGGTGAGTTTTGTTGAGTCGATGCAGTGCATCAGATCGGTGTTGCTATAAGTATGTTATATGTGTGCATCCATTAATAAATCATTTTGGTGATGGATCCCGGTGATGTTTGGATTAATGGTGGGCATAATTCCCATTGTGTGGAATTTGTGCCGGTGGGGCCGTATCTCGGTGATGTTTAGATCGGTCAGGTGGATTAATTCCACGGCTTATTGGTACCACATGCATAATGTCAGTTGGTTCATATGTATTTTTGTCATAACATGATTGAATGGATTTCAGTGTTATGTTGGGTGATGTATTTGTTGTGGTTGATGATTGAAAATTGAAAATCTGAATATATTGCAAATTGGGTGAATGATATACTATGATGTTTTGTTGCTTATGAATGCATAATATTTGTTAATTGTGAATGAGACTCACCCTTACATGTTGACATTTTGAGATTAAAGAGTAGCGACTTATTTACTTTGGTGAGGATAGCTTGTAGAGTTAATCCAGTCGTAGGATCGTGTCAGTCATGCTCTGGTCTTGTAACACTGGGAACGATAGATTTAGAGTTTATTTTTGTTACACTCTATTTTGTTTGGTTTGGATTATCTTCCGTTGGAGTTATTTTGGAAGATGTTTGTTATTCCGCTGTGATAAACATGATAATGTTGTTTGGTGAACGTTCCTATTAAAGCATGACATAAAACTACAATTGGTTTATTTGTTTTATTTAATTGTGGAACCCTTGTTTTTATGTTTACTCTAATTATTTTATTAATTGCCGCGGGGTTTAGAAGTGTGTTACAATAGTGGTATCATAGCAGGTCGGTCCATCCGGCCAAGTTGTCGAGTCAGTTGAGTTGTGCGATAGTTGGATATTGTCAGTGTATTATCCCTTGGTACGCGACATGTGAGTAAATCACTGTCAGTACTTGTTAGTTTTGTTGAAGGAGTTGGTTTGAGTAAAGTGGGGGAGAAGCTTTGCTTCTCGGAGGTGGTTCAGTTGCAAGTTCGCAAAGGAGATTGTTGCCGTGATGTTTCAGAATGGAACTTCGGCGAAGGAATGTGTCGCTCAAGTTATAAGAAGTTTGGGAGCGAAGAGATATGATAAGGGGTTTTTTGGAATGTGATTGGGTTGAAGAGAATGAGTTTTGGAGCGGAATTTCCGTAAGCGAAACGCAGGAAAATTGCTTAATCGTTATGAAACTTCGAAAATTCATAACGGGAGTTCTGGACATCCGATTTGAGCTCCATTTGAAGCGTCGGAAAGATAACAAGATAAAATTTATTATAAAAATGATTGCAGAAGCTTTAATAGATTAAATTGTGACATGATGATATCATATAGAGTGTCACTACATGACGTCGATGTTTGCATTTTCAGATAACGTTGGGAAATTCATATATTGAGTTTCGAGTATCGGATTAATGGGCCGTTTGAGTCTACGAATAGATGAAATTATGTTCTATCTTATGGAAGAGTTATAAATACAGTAGAGGTGATCCTAAAGGGAGAGATTCTGAAGTCGGCTATGGAAGCGGGAAGCTTGTTAAATAGGAATGGTTATTATCGCAATTATTCGAAGCAAAGCTAAGTAGAACATGTTGTTGGCGATTAAGTTGAGAGAATGGAATGTTTGGTATTAAGAATGACTGCTGATGGTCTTTAAGGAGAAGTGAAGTAGTAGTGAAGGAGAAATAAGCCTTTAGAAAGAGTGAAGTCGTCATTGTGAAACCGAGGTAGCGGCATGCATAAAAGAAGGAAGTTGTTAGAATTGTAAAACTCAGATTGAATTATTGGACTATGACGATGTTATGAATTTTAGCGTAAATTCGGAAAGGACGCTGTTATATAGTGATGAAGATTTATCCTTCATTATGGTTGTCGGCTATCTATTGACAAATTGAGGACTTGATCACCCTTAATCTCTTGTTGATAGTGGACATAATCGTATTGAATAGTATAGATGTGTCTTGCTACTTTGATGGTAAGTAACACAATGGATGTTGTATCTATGAGATTGTATGTGGATTACCAACAACTGAACAAAGTTGCTATCAAGAATTAGTATCCATTGCCGAGGATTGGTGATTTGATGGATAAACTGGTTGGAGCGTGTGTATTCAGTAAGATGGATCTGAGGTCTGGATATCATCAAATTCACGTGAAAGCAGGAGATGTTTAGAAGACTGCATTTAGGACAAGGTATGGTCATTACAAGTATTCGGTAATGCCTTTTGGAGTGACTAATGCGCCTGGTGTTTTCATGGATTATATGAATAGAATCTTTCATCCTTATCTTGATGAGTTCGTGGTAGTATTTATAGACGCTATTCTGATATATTCCAAGAATGCGTAAGAGCATGCGGAACATCTCATAATTGTGTTGGAGTTGTTGAAAGAGAAGAAGCTTTATGCCAAGTTGTCAAAGTGTGGATTTTGGTTAGATGAAGTTAGTTTTCTTGGTCACGTGATTCCAAGAATGGTATTGTTGTTGATCCTACGAAGATAGAAGCGGTATCTTAGTGGGAAGCTCCGAAGTCAGTGTCAGATATTCGTAGTTTCCTTGGTCTTGCAGGTTACTACAGAAAGTTCATAGAAGGATTTTCGAAGTTAGCATTACCGTTAACTAAGCTGACAAGGGATGGTGAAGCATTTGTTTGGGATTCAGAATGTGAACGAGGATTTCAAGAGTTGAAGAGGATGTTGACTAGTGCTCATATTCTGATCTTTCCGAATTCGACAGAATCTTTTATGGTTTATTGTGACGCTTCATTGATGGGATTAGGTGGTGTATTAATGTAGAATCAACAGGTTCTGGCTTATGCGTCAAGACAACTCAAAGTGCATGAAAAGAATTATTCGACTCATGATTTAGAATTGGCAGCGGTGGTCTTTGTATTGAAATTTTGGAGACATTATTTGTATGGTTCGAGGTTTGAAGTATTTAGAAATCACAAGAGTCTGAAGTATCTCTTTGATCAGAAAGAGCTTAATATGAGGCAGAGAAGATGGTTAGAATTTCTTAAAGATTATGATTTTGGACTGAATTACAACCCGGGTAAAGCGAATGTCGCTGCTGATGCGTTAAGTAGAAAGTCCTTACATATGTCTATGCTAATCGTGCGGGAATTGGATTTGATTGAACAATTTCGAGATTTAAGTTTGGTATGTGAATGTACTTCTAATAGTATTAAATTAGGCATGCTAAAGCTGACAACTTAAATTATTGATGAAATTAGAGAGGGTCAGAAAACTGGTGTTGAGTTGGTTGATAAATTGACTTTAATTAAACAAGGCAAAAAAGGTGATTTCAGGATTGATGAGAATGGTATAATGAGGTTTGGTGATCGCGTTTGTGTCCCTGATATTGCCGAACTTCAGAAGAGTATTCTTGAAGAAGGACACCGGAGTGGGTTGAGTATTCATCCTAGTGCTACCAAGATGTATCATCATCTGAAGAAATTGTCTTGGTGGTCTGGAATGAAGAAAGAGTGTTGAATTTGTTTATTCTTATTTGACGTGCCAGAAGTTAAAAATTGAGCATCAGCAGCTGTATGGGTTTATGCAGCCAATGTTTATTCCTGAGTGGGAATGGGACATCATATCAATGCATTTTGTTTATGGGTTATCGAGAACGATTAAGAATTGTGAAGCTATTTGGGTTATTGTGGACAGATTGATGAATTCTGCTCACTTTATACCGATGAGAATGGACTATCCGATGGAGAAATTAGCTCAATTGTATATTTAAAAGATAGTGAGTCTTCATGGTATTCCTTCGAGTATCGTGTCAGATAGAGATCCAAGGTTTACATCGAGATTCTTGGAAGGTTTGTAGAAAGCGTTGGGTACTATGTATAAAAATTTCTGAACTTTAAAACTATGTAACTTACGATGCGAAGTTAATTAAATGTTTTATAATGTAAAATAGAGAAATGGGCAGTGGCCGACTTTATTTTAAATCTCCATTTAATTAAGTGGATGAAATGTAGCATTGTGTGCGTATATCCTTGAATGTGACAATGTGTTGATGCGGTGATGGAATTGTTGTGATTATTATCATGATTGGATGATATGTTTGATATAAATATGTGTGATATGATTTGAATGATGTTAAGACATGTGCATACTTTATCGATGATGATAATGGTGAGTTTTGTTGAGACGATGCGGTGCATCGGACCGATGTTGTTATAAGTATGTTATATGTGTGCATCCATTCATAAATCATTTTGGTGATGGATCCCAGTGATGTTTGGATCAATGGTGGGCATAATTCCCATTGTGTGGAATTTGTGCCGGTAGGGCCGTATCTCGGTGATGTTTAGATCAGTCAGGTGGATTAATTCCATGGCTTAATGGTATCACATGCATAGTGTCAGTTGGTTCTACGCATTTTTGTCATATCATGATTGAATGAATTTCAGTGTTATGTTGGGTGATGTATTTGTTGTGGTTGATGAATGACAGTTGAAAAGCTGAATATATTGCAAATTAGGTGAATGATATATTATGATGTTTAATTGCTCATGAATGCATAATATTTATTAATTGTGAATGAGACTCACCCTTACATATTCACATTTTTAGATTGAAGAGTAGCGGCTTATTTACTTTGGTGAGGATAGCTCGTAGAGTTAATCCAGTAGTTGGGTCGTGTCGGTCATGCTCTGGTCTTGTAACACCGGGAACGATAGATTTAGAGTTTAGTTTTGTTACACTCTATTTTGTTTGGTTTGGATTATCTTCCGTTGGAGTTATTTTGGAAGATGTTTTGTTATTCCGCTGTGATAAACATGATAATGTTGTTTGGTGAACGTTCCTATTAAAGCATTACATAATACTACAATTGGTTTATTTGTTTTATTTAATTGTGGCAGCCTTGTTTTTATGTTTACTCTGATTATTTTATTAATTGTCACGGGAATTAGAAGGGTGTTACAGTGATCACATATGTTTGAAACCTACTCCTGATTTGAAAGAGGAGACATTTGGGCTGTGTATCTAAGATGTTTGTCAAGAAAACATGTCTTAGATTGGTTGGTTGAATGATGGTCAACCAAATTGTTTACTTCTTGGTTCAGTTTATTTCTGATTCAAGTAGGAAGTGGAAAGGTTGAAATTCAGTATCCAAGAAAATTTGTTTTTCTCAGCCAGGCTGTTGAATATGAAGGTCAAGTTCATATGTCAAGGACATTCTCGCTAATATCCGGGAGATCCTTCTGATCAAAGGAACCAGATTTATGGAATCTTGTTTGTGATCAAGGAACAGATTCTGCTGAGAGAGCTTTGTGTGGGTGTGCACCAACCACATGTTGTGCTGCTATTAAGAAGAAGAATGTTTGATTCTCAAGGAGTTCATTGCAATTGATGATGAAGAATCCCAAATCAAGAGTTGGAGATTCTTGAGATGTCAACAATAATGTCTTGACATCTTTGCATTGAGAATTTATTTTTCCCAAAATGTACGACTGGTGCTTCTCTCAAACAGGATGGAGGTTGTTTACTCAAACTTGATATCACTTGTCAAGTCTATGAGAACATGGAACTCTTGTTTTGATAAATTAGGAGAGACATACAAGGGTTTGTGTGCAATGGAGATGCATCAACCTAAGTTAAGTTAATATTCTGGAAAATTAACTTACAGTCATGGTATGATTCAGCCAGTGGTCTATTGGTATCACCCAAGCTACTTGGGATGAATTATTTAAGGTGGAAGAATGGGAGAACAAAACTTGTTTTGACCGTCTGTTCATGGTATGATAATCAGTAAATACCATGGTTATTGTTGTAACACCCCATAATTTCAGTTTATTAATTTAATTTGGATTTAAATTAAATAATTGGAATTTTAGAATTTTAAATTGGATTTAATTGGAAAATGATGGAATATGAGATATTGGGCTTATGGTGTGGTGATAGTAAAAGGGGGGTGCTAACTAGTTAGGCCTTTTACTAAGTTGTGATATTTTATTTTATTTTTTTTTATTTTCATAAAATAAGAAAAAGGGAACCATTTGGGAAAAAAAAAAGAAGAACACGTGAAAAGAAGAGAAGAGAAAGAGGCAAGAACGTAAAACCGGAAGGAGAGCATTCAAGAAATTCATCGAGGTAAGGGGGGACTCTTCCTTTTAGCATCTCTTATGTGATCTTAGGTGATAAGTAGATTGATGTATGGTTTGATTCAATTAGATATTGGGATTGTTAGGTTAGGGTGTTCTAATTTGGATTGAATTGATGATGATTGTGTGAACTATTTGGTTAATAATGCGTTAAATGATGTTTTTGTGGTGTGTAATTGAATATATGATTATTGTATGCCTGTATGTGATGTCTGGAATCGTTTTTGGGTGAAAGGGGAGTGAAATCGCAGGGTCTGTCGCAGACTTGGGGTTTGCTGAAATCGCAGGTCCGCTGAGCGGAGGGGGGTCCGCTGAGCGGAGGTCCCAACGTAGTTCGCTTCTGTTTGACGTCGCTTGAGGTCCGCTGAGCGGGGGTGGGAAGGGTTTCGCTTCTGCCTTGCTCCGCTGAGCGAACCTTGCTGTGTGTGAATTTTTCCAAACTTCAAAATAACGTATCTTTTGATCCGTGAATCATTTCTTAGTGCCGTTTTGGGCGTTGTGCAAGTAATTAAATGTTTTATATGAAGAACGATGAATATTGGTATTATCCGACCTTATTTCTTTAAAAACTCGATTTAATTACTTGATGAGAATTGAACATTGTGTGCATATGAGATAGGTGTGACAATATGTTTGATGTGATGATGAATTGGTGTGATTTGTTATTATGATTGTGATGGATGCATGACTATTTGAATGATGTTGAAAACATGTACATACTTATTCGGTGATGTGGTGTTGAGATGAGTTGTTCATCGTAATTCGGTGTGTTTTAAGTATGTTATATGTGTTTCATTCATTCATATGCATTGATGTTGGATCCCGGTGATGTTTGGATCGTTGGTGGACATATTTCCCATTGTGTGGAAATTGTGTCGGTGGGCCGTATCTCGATGAGGCGTAGATCGGTTAGGTGGATTGATTCCACGGTTTATTGGTACCACATGCATAGTGTCAGTTGTGTCATATGCATTTTGTCATAATATGATTGTATGGATTTCTGTAGTATGTGTTGTAATCTATTATTGTGTGAATTAATAATGGATGTGAATCTGAATATGTATAATTGAGTGAACGGTATATTATGATGCTTGTTGCTTATGAATTGCATAATATTTACTAATTGAGAATGAGACTCACCCTTACATGTTGTCATTTTCAGATTGAGGAGTAGCGGCATTAGTGCTTGGTGAGGATGACTCATAGAGTTTATCCGTTTATGTTGGGTCGTGTCGGTCATGCTCTGATCTGTAACACTGGGGAACGATAGTTATAGAGTTTTATGAAATTATCTAATTTATTTGGTGTTGGATTATGATCCCATTTTGGTTGTATTTGATGATGTTTCGTATTCCGCTGTGTTAAACATGATTGTGTTTTGGTGAATCGTTTCCTAATAAAGCATGACTTTGACCTTAGTTGATTTAATTGTTTTGAATAATTGTGGCACCCTTGTGCATATGTTTTTACTCTGATTAATTATTAAAATTGCCGCGGGGTTTAGAAGGGTGTTACAATAATGGTATCAGAGCGTAGTCGGTCATTTGAGTCAGAGTCTTAGTGTCAGTTAAGCCCTCGTATGCGAATAGTGTAAGGTTGACACTATCGATACAACTTGTTCTAATGAATATTGTTTGATATTTAGCAGAACAATGGCCGTAAGAGGAGGAAGAAATGACGATGCAATTGCTGAGGCTCAGGGCATGATTGCTGGGGTCCTGGGAGGGAATGCCAATGGAGCTGGTATTGGTGCTGACAGGCAGCTGAACAGTTTCTAGCGGAACAATCCTCCGTTGTTCAAGGGCACACATGATCCTGAAGGTGCTCAGAAATGGCTTAAGGAGATCGAGAGGATTTTCAGAGTCATCGATTGTGCTGAGAACCTTAAAGTGAGGTATGGTACTCATATGTTGTCCGAAGAAGCTGATGACTGGTGGATGGCTACCAGGGCTGAATTGGATTCTGATGGTGTAGCTGTTTCCTGGGCTGTGTTCAAGAGAGAGTTTCCGAGGAGGTATTTTCCTGAAGACGTTCGAGGCAGGAAAAGAGATTGAATTTTTGGAGCTGACTCAGGGTAATATGACGGTACCAGAGTATGCTTCGAAATTTGTCGAGTTGGCGAAGTACTACGTTCACTACAACAATGACGAGGCTAGTGAATTCTCAAAGTGCATCAAGTTCGAGAATGGTCTTCGTGATGAGATCAAGCAAGGAATTAGGTACCAGAGAATTCGGCGATTTGTCGATTTGGTGGACTGTAGTAGGATCTTCTAGGAGGATAACCTTAAGCTGAAGTCATCTCACTCTCGCGAGTTGGTTGACAAGAAAGGTAAGAAGCCTATGGATATAGGTAAGCCATATGGTAGAGGAAATCCTAGAACTAGAGATTGGAAGAGGCCTAGTGGGGGAGATTCTGGTGCTCCCGTTAGGTGCTACAACTGTGGAGAGACTAGGCATAGAAGGAATGAGTGCAAGGATGGAGAGAAGAAATGCTTCAAGTGTGATAAGGCGGGTCATATTGCTTCAGATTGTAGGATGAAGATTGTGACTTGCTACAATTGCGGCGAAGAGGGTCACATCAGTCCACACTGCACTAAACCGAAGAAGGATCAGGTTGGTGGAAAAGTCTTTGCCTTGTCTGGGTCAGAGACTACTCCAGAAGATCGTCTAATTAAAGGTACGTGTTTTATCCATGACACACCTTTAGTTGCTATTATAGATACTGGAGCGACTCATTCGTTCATTTCGATGGATTGTGCTAAACGATTGGGATTAGAAATATCTGTTATTCATGGAAGTATGATTATTGACACTCCTGCGTCGGGTTCAGTAACTACTTCTTCTGCTTTTGAACTGTCCTGTTGACATATTTGGTAGGAAGTTTGGAATGGACTTAGTGTGCCTTCCCCTTGAAGGACTTGACGTCATTTTAGGGATGAACTGGTTGCAATTTAATCGAGTTCATATCAATTGTTTTACGAAGACGATTATCTTTCCTGAAGAGGTTAGTGTTGAGGATTTGACTATGTCAGTCAAACAGATGAATTTAGCTGTCAATGATGGAGCAGTGGTATTTATGTTGTGTTCTTCGATGGAGGTGACAGGGGGCGATAATACTGGTGAGCTACGGGTAGTGAATGAATATCCAGAAGTGTTTCCAGAAGATGTTAGTGAGTTGCCACCTGAAAGAGAAGTGGAGTTCGCTATAGAATTGATTCCTGGAACTAGTCCTGTGTCGATGGTACCGTATTGCATGTCGGCATCGGAATTGGCTGAACTGAAGAAACAGTTAGAGGAATTGTTGGAAAAGAAGTTTATTCGTCCTAGTGTGTCACCGTGGGGTGCGCCGGTACTGTTAGTTAAGAAGAAAGAAGGTTCAATGAGGCTGTGTGTTGATTATAGACAACTGAACAAAGTGACAATCAAAAATCGATATCCTTTGCCGAGGATTGATGATTTGATGGACCAGTTGGTTGGAGCTTCTGTGTTTAGCAAGATTGATCTGAGGTCTGGATATCATCAAATTCGTGTGAAGGCGGAAGATATTCAGAAGACGGCAATCCGAACGAGGTATGGACATTATGAATATTCTGTTATGCCATTTGGTGTTACTAATGCACCTGGTGTTTTCATGGAGTATATGAACAGGATATTTCACCCGTATCTTGACAAGTTCGTGGTAGTGTTCATTGACGACATTCTAATTTACTCGAAGAGTGATGAAGAACATGCAGAGCATCTAAGAGTGGTATTGGAGTTATTGAAAGAGAAGAAGTTGTATGCGAAATTGTCTAAATGTGAATTCTGGTTGAAGGAAGTAAGTTTTCTTGGCCACGTAATTTCGAAGAACGGTATTGCAGTGGATCCTATGAAGGTAGAAGCTGTATCTCAGTGGGAGACGCCGAAGAATGCTTCAGAGATTCGTAGTTTTCTTGGTCTGGCAGGTTACTATAGAAAGTTCATTGAAGGATTTTCGAAGTTGGCATTACCAATGACTAAGTTAACAAGAAAAGGACAAGTATTTGTATGGGATTTAGAATGTGAAAAAGGTTTTCAAGAGTTGAAGAAAAGATTGACAAGTGCTCCGATCTTAATTTTGCCTAATCCAGCGAAGTCTTTTAATGTGTACTGTGATGCTTCACTGATGGGTTTAGGTGGTGTTTTGATGCAAGATAAGCAGGTAGTGGCCTATGCTTCAAGACAGTTGAAAATTCATGAAAAGAATTATCCGACTCATGATTTGGAATTGGCGGCTGTGGTGTTTATGTTGAAGTTGTGGAGACATTATCTCTATGGTTCTCGATTTGAGGTATTCAGCGATCATAAGAGTCTGAAGTATCACTTCGATCAGAAAGAGCTCAATATGAGACAGAGAAGATGGTTAGAATTTTTGAAGGACTATGATTTCGGTTTGAATTACCATCCTGGTAAAGCAAATGTTGTTGCTGATGCATTGAGCAGGAAGTCATTGCATATGTCTATGCTAATGGTGCGAGAATTGGATTTAATTGAGCAATTCCGAGATTTGAGTTTGGTATGCGAAAGTACTTCTAATAGCGTTAAGTTGGGGATGTTAAAGTTAACTAATAATATCCTTGAGGAAATTAGAAACGGACAGAAATCTGACATTGGCTTGGTAGATAAGTTGACATTGATTAACCAAGGTCGAGGAGGTGAATTCCGAATTGACGAGAATGGTGTTATAAGGTTTGGAGACCGAGTGTGTGTACCCGATGTTGCTGAGATCAGAAAGAGTATTTTGGAAGAAGGACACCGGAGTGGATTGAGCATTCATCCTGGTGCTACTAAGATGTATCATGATTTGAAAAAATTATTTTGGTGGCCTGGAATGAAGAAGGAAATTGCTGAGTTTGTTTATGCTTGCTTAATTTGTCAAAAGTCGAAAATTGAGCATCAGAAACCGTCTGGGTTGATGGAACCGTTGTTTGTTCCCGATTGAAGTCGAAGAAGTTAACTCCGCGTTTCATTGGTCCATTTCAGATTACTAAGAAGATTGGAAAGGTTTCTTATCAGGTTGCTTTACCGCCTGCACTCGCTAATTTGCATGATGTGTTCCATGTATCCCAGTTGAGGAAATACATTGCGGACCCGTCCCATGAGATTCAAGTAGATGATATACAGGTGCGAGATAATCTGACTGTAGAGACATTACCTATGAGGATTGAAGATCGTAAAGTGAAGCAGTTGCGAGGTAAAGATATAGCAACAGTGAAAGTGGTTTGGGGAGGACCAGCCGGTGGAAATGTTACATGGGAGTTAGAGAGCCAGATGAAGGACTCTTACCCGGAACTTTTCGTCTAAGGTATGTTTTCGAGGACGAAAACTCTTTTAGTGGGGGAGAGTTGTAACACCCAATAATTTCAGTTTATTAATTTAATTTGGATTTAAATTAAATAATTGGAATTTTAGAATTTTAAATTGGATTTAATTGGAAAATGATGGAATATGAGATATTGGGCTTATGGTGTGGTGATAGTAAAAGGGGGGTGCTAACTAGTTAGGCCTTTTACTAAGTTGTGATATTTTATTTTATTTTCATAAAATAAGAAAAAGGGAACCATTTGGGAAAAAAAAAGAAGAACACGTGAAAAGAAGAGAAGAGAAAGAGGCAAGAACGTGAAACCGGAAGGAGAGCATTCAAGAAATTCATCGAGGTAAGGGGGGACTCTTCCTTTTAGCATCTCTTATGTGATCTTAGGTGATAAGTAGATTGATGTATGGTTTGATTCAATTAGATATTGGGATTGTTAGGTTAGGGTGTTCTAATTTGGATTGAATTGATGATGATTGTGTGAACTATTTGGTTAATAATGCGTTAAATGATGTTTTTGTGGTGTGTAATTGAATATATGATGATTGTATGCCTGTATGTGATGTCTGGAATCATTTTTGGGTGAAAGGGGAGTGAAATCGCAGGGTCTGTCGCAGACTTGGGGTTTGCTGAAATCGCAGGTCCGCTGAGCGGAGGGGGGTCCGCTGAGCGGAGGTCCCAACGTAGTTCGCTTCTGTTTGACGTCGCTTGAGGTCCGCTGAGCGGGGGTGGGAAGGGTTTCGCTTCTGCCTTGCTCCGCTGAGCGAACCTTGCTGTGTGTGAATTTTTCCAAACTTCAAAATAACGTATCTTTTGATCCGTGAATCATTTCTTAGTGCTGTTTTGGGCGTTGTGCAAGTAATTAAATGTTTTATATGAAGAACGATGAATATTGGTATTATCCGACCTTATTTCTTTAAAAACTCGATTTAATTACTTGATGAGAATTGAACATTGTGTGCATATGAGATAGGTGTGACAATATGTTTGATGTGATGATGAATTGGTGTGATTTGTTATTATGATTGTGATGGATGCATGACTATTTGAATGATGTTGAAAACATGTACATACTTATTCGGTGATGTGGTGTTGAGATGAGTTGTTCATCGTGATTCGGTGTGTTTTAAGTATGTTATATGTGTTTCATTCATTCATATGCATTGATGTTGGATCCCGGTGATGTTTGGATCGTTGGTGGACATATTTCCCATTATGTGGAAATTGTGTCGGTGGGCCGTATCTCGATGAGGCGTAGATCGGTTAGGTGGATTGATTCCACGGTTTATTGGTATCACATGCATAGTGTCAGTTGTGTCATATGCATTTTGTCATAATATGATTGTATGGATTTCTGTAGTATGTGTTGTAATCTATTATTGTGTGAATTAATAATGGATGTGAATCTGAATATGTATAATTGAGTGAACGGTATATTATGATGCTTGTTGCTTATGAATTGCATAATATTTACTAATTGAGAATGAGACTCATCCTTACATGTTGTCATTTTCAGATTGAGGAGTAGCGGCATTAGTGCTTGGTGAGGATGACTCATAGAGTTTATCCGTTTATGTTGGGTCGTGTCGGTCATTCTCTGATCTGTAACACTGGGGAACGATAGTTATAGAGTTTTATGAAATTATCTAATTTATTTGGTGTTGGATTATGATCCCATTTTGGTTGTATTTGATGATGTTTCGTATTCCGCTGTGTTAAACATGATTGTGTTTTGGTGAATCGTTTCCTAATAAAGCATGACTTTGACCTTAGTTGATTTAATTGTTTTGAATAATTGTGGCACCCTTGTGCATATGTTTTTACTCTGATTAATTATTAAAATTGCCGCGGGGTTTAGAAGGGTGTTACAATAGTGGTATCAGAGCATAGTCGGTCGTTTGAGTCAAAGTCTTAGTGTCAGTTAAGCCCTCGTATGCGAATAGTGTAAGGTTGACACTATCGATACATCTTGTTCTAATGAATATTGTTTGATATTTAGCAGAACAATGGCCGGAAGAGGAGGAAGAAATGACGATGCAATTGCTGAGGCTCTGGGCATGATTGCTGGGGTACTGGGAGGGCATGCCAATGGAGCTGGTATTGGTGCTGACAGGCAGCTGAACAGTTTCTAGCGGAACAATCCTCCGTTGTTCAAGGGCACACATGATCCTGAAGGTGCTCAGAAATGGCTTAAGGAGATCGAGAGGATTTTCAGAGTCATCGATTGTGCTGAGAACCTGAAAGTGAGGTATGGTACTCATATGTTGTTCGAAGAAGCTGATGACTGGTGGATGGCTACCAGGGCTGAATTGGATGCTGATGGTGTAGCTGTTTCCCGGGCTGTGTTCAAGAGAGAGTTTTTATGGTCTACCTGAAGAGGGAATCTCCTCTTTTGTTGCAGAAGGATAACACCTTACATCTCAAAGTCAGACAGGTGGGTTTGAAACTTGCTTATAAAGAAGCTCTTTGGTGTATGGTGACTGTCATACCCCAAAATTTGCGAACGCCATTTTATTTTGAATAAATAAATTAGCAGAGTTTGTAAGAATTTGAGCGTGAAAGCTACAATAGCGCGAGGTCCCGGGCTCAAATCCCACTTCTAACATTTTCCCTTTTACTTGCTTTCTAATTTTAGTTCTAACTTTATTTCCATTTATTCAAAAATCACAAAAATTGCATTTTTTATCATTTTAATTTTAATTTTCGTACTAATTAAATATGCATTTTTTAAAATAGTCAATTTTCACTTTTATGTATTTTTTAGTCAAAAAATCACCAAAAATCATAAAATATTAAAAAAAAAAAAATCAAAAATAGTATTTTTTTCATCATTTAATTATTATTTTCGTATTTATTTATTAGGCATTTTTAAAATATTATTTTTTTCATTAAAATCTTTATTTTTTGTATTTTTAGTCCAAAAATCATTAAAAATAGGATTTACAAAGATTTTGTTCATAATTTTAAATGTTGCATAATTGTATAGTTTAGGAAAGAATCAACAAAATTAGTTAAATATTTTAGAAATCAAAATCAAATTATATTTGATTTAGAGTTATGATTTATTAATTAATTGATTCTTTTAATATTTTTGTTAACCTAATTTTTATGTATAAGTAGCACTAGGTTCTACACTTTTAAAAAACTAACAATTCTAACCCTTATTCTCACTCTCTCTCTCTCTTCTCACAAACACAAAAAATATTTTCTCGTACTTCTCCTTCTTCAGGGTTTCAATTCCGGTTGCAGCACAGTAATAAATTTCCCAACCTATTAGTCAAATTCTGAAACTATGGTTTCGATTTGCTCCGAATTTTTTCCAGAAGTTCAGAAAAAAATCGTAGAACAGTACTCCTTTAGAATAGAATTCTAAAGGATTTCGACCTTCAAAATCGCAAATTCCTCGTAAACTAGTTTTCTAAAGAATTTTTTCTATTATGATTATTATTAGTTATATTTTTATTTATTTTAATAAATTAGTTTTTTATAGTGAAATTATAATTTATTTTTTAATCGTAAACTCGATTTTTCCACAATTTTATCAATAATTGTTTTTTATTACTTTTGTATATACTTTTAATCAATTAAATTTTTTAGGTTTGTTAACTTCGATCCATTTATAAACCTTGGTAGCCTTAGGTTTACTGGAGTAACCAAAATCCTTCAGCCACGCGCCATCAGATCAAAAAGCTAAGTTCTAACTCCCTTTTTTTTTAATAACATTTTAATTTTAATTTTGCCTTTTGCCCAAAACAGGGTTTATTTCAAATAGTCAATGAATTCCTCATACACTCACTCCTATTATTTTCCGTTTAATTCTCAGATTTTCAGAGTCAATCGAGAGTTCGAGGAAATCAAAGCTCAAGATAATTAAATTAATTATTTATCCCTCTTATTTTCTTCTTTTTATTTCCCCTTTCCCCGCAGGTGTTTATTGTAATAGCGTAGGAACATTTATTTTCTCCGCTTTTAAATTTCTGTATAATATTTATTGCTGTGGTTAGTAATATAGGGAGTGCAACCATGAATTGAATTAGGATAACTAATTACAAGATAAATATCTGAATTAACCACCTGATTGTGCCACACACGCACCTTTAGGCTAATCCCTCTAGTTGCCTTGTTGCCTTATTACTGTTGCCTTGTTGCCTAAGAATAGTCAAGTCCCTCGATTCCGAGGATACCTAAAGCAAATGTTGCCTTCAAAGTTATTGAAACTCCCTCGATGTTGCCTTATAAAAATGATTTGTCCCTATTGCTAAGGTATCCTCGCATGATGCCTAAAAAGATAAAATGACTATTGTATCCTTCCCTTAGACTACCTGCCCTCTTTATGGCAAGGGACAGTTTTATGGCGAACGATAATTCTCGATGACCCTTCAACATCCAATTGAAAGACTTCCTGCCCTCTCATGGTATGGATAGACCCTTTCGCCCTGAAAAGCTAAAAGAACGATTTTTTAAAACTTAGGGTAATTGCTTTTTAATTCCTTGCTCTTTTTTCAAATTCAAATTTAAACTCTTTTTCCCACTAATTTTCAAATACTTTTCAATGAGACTACGCTTATTTACAAGCTAAAGTTCTTATTCGAATTTCTATTCACACCCTACTTTTTAAACAATTAAAACATTTTGAAAACAAAAGTGAGCTAAGCAATTAAGAGCCCATGGATAACCATGGATACAAAGGGTGCTTTACACCTTCCCTTTGTATAACATACCCCCCGAACTCAAAATCTTTTTAAAAGGTCTTTTCCTGTTCTTTTAGCCTTCCCTAAAATTGGATAAAATAAAAGTCGGTGGCGACTCTTGCTATCCGCACATTTCAAATAAAGTCAGCTCTCCCACCATATTACAGAACTGGCGACTCTGTTGGGGATGCTTTCGAATAAAAGAGGGGTTACCTTAAAGTTTAGGATCACTTTAATTGTTTGATTTGTTTTCTTTATCTTAAGGGTTGGTTTGGGAATTAAATGAAGGACGAATCCTACACCCGGATTCAAGTACATCTAAGATAGGAAGTGGCATAGTCATGGAGACCTCCTTCATGTATGTGGAGGATTGGTCAATATGAGAGTTCACGCTTAAGTTAGGCCTCTATGGGTATTTGCATGCTTCTCTTGTATGAGGGAGGTTCGTGCGAATGTCTGTGGGTGAGTCGGAGCTTAAGGACCTTTAGTCACCTTTAACCCATCTTGACTTTTAGGAACGTAGTGGGGGGACTACTCTTGATGTATGTTGAGAGCATAGTCGCTACCCGATACTACAGCTCAGATAGGTTCTTTCTCAAAGTATCATTGCATGGTATGTATGTATCATGTTCGAGGGTGCTTTAGGAGGACTGACAATTTTGGGTAACTCGGTAGAACCCGTTGCTGATATCATCCTTATCCTTAGAAGTACCTTTGGAAAAAGGGTATCTCACCTGGTCAAGACTCCATGCAAGCCTTTAAACCCGAGGATTCTCGTGTGACTTGTTTGTTATCTAGCCACTTTATTTCCTTGCAGGTTTTGATTGTGGGACATACTTGTCCTTATTACCTTATGCTTTATCTATTGCATTCGCATGACATCATGACATCATAACATAACATGATTAACTAACCCTTTCAAGGATCTTGGGAATTTAGGGCGCACAATTTCAGGTGCTCTCATCAAGGACTATACACCTATCAAGGGGCAAGAGGATTTATTTTCCTCTGGCCACGTACCTTCCAATTCAAAGACTCAGTACCTATTAAGGGGCAAGAGGATTTATTTTCCTCTAACCATGTACCTTCAAATTCAGAGATATCCCGAATTAGAGGCGATGACCCACTCGGTATGGTGAGCTTGATTCTCAAAGAAGGACATTTAAAGACAAAGACCAAGATTCTTCAGAAGAAGCAGTGACCAATCATTTCCTAATGTCGCAAACTAAATTTCCTAAAGATCTTTGAAAACATTGCATCTACATTCATAAACACTGCATAACAGGTTTCCGCAATAGGCTTCCCATTCTCTCTCGCTGTTTATTTCAGCACAAATGGATCTCGAGCAATCAGTCAAAAATAATCTTCAAGCTCAGAATATTCGGTTCCAAGTTTTGATTCTGAACTTGGTCAAGGGGCAAGACGAGTTGAAAAACCTTGTTAATCCAGAAGAAAAAGGATCAGCATATGCGGCAAAGTTTACTCCATTGCACATGCCATTGTCTCAAATTCTGCAACAACTGCTCAATCAGTACTTGATAACCCTATTGCCTCCATATTCAAATCCTGCCAATCCTGCTCTTGGGTACAAGTACAACGCAAGATGTGCTTATCAGTCGAATAGTCCTGGTCATGATACAGAGGATTGTAGGTCGTTGAAGCATGTGATTCAAAACTTAATTTATGACAAGATCATTGATTTCAACTCATATGAGGAGCCTCATATGGCTGATATTGCTAAGAACGCAACCAAACTGATGAGGCATTTCCGATCTCTACACCGGCACCACAACAATAATGTAAGCCATATGTACCCAAGAGTCAATTCACCAAAATTAATATGACATTGGCTCAAGCATTACAACATCTGTTGAAGATCAGATTGATTACTCTGAGGGATGCTCCTAAGAACTCTAACACCTTCACTCCTGGCTATAAACCCAATGCGAGGTGCGCGTATCATTCCAACAGTCCTGGACATTACACAAAAAATTGCTGGACATTGAAGAATAAGATTCAAGATCTGATCAATGACAGAGAAATCAAATTCAACCCTCCTGAAACTCCTGTGGTGATCAACACTCATATGCCTAGTCACGACAAGACTGATTGACGTCTAGACGGACGGACTTTTGGATCATTAGATCTACTTTCATTTGCAATTTTCTTTTCTGTTTGTTTAAACATTCGACTCATGATAGACATTATCTGTTTAATAATCATCATCAGTGCATTGCATATGTTTGTCTTGAATAAATTATTTCGCTATCACTCATTTAAACTGCATCTTTACTTTGCATATGTTTTATGATACTCAACTCCTGCTAAAGTTGTATGCCTTTTGAGGGAGGTTGACGAAAATGATACCGCAACCTCATACAATATGCTTTTGAACGGACTATGTTGATGATGTACAGGCATTGTTTAAATTCCTAAACCGTGGAAATATAAGGATGTTAATCCCTCGTCAACCCCGTTTGAGCCGAAGAAGTAGAAGTTTCTTTCTCACACAAATTAAACCCTTAATCATAACCTGGGGCAGGGTAGTTACTCAGTTAACTCGATTGTTCTAGCTGTTGTCTACACAAATAATGATGGGTTCCCGCAACCATTAAGTCAGGCAGTCAATGTCCACCAAAAAGGAAAAGATGTTAATTCAAAATCTATGAAGGAGACTTATCAAAAATCAAAAACATCCCGCTGACTGTAATCATAAAATAAACAGTTCAGGCAAATGTTAGGGATAACAAAGTCAAAAAGGAGGTTGCTAAAAATCCTCGACAAAAGAAAACATTTCAAAAGAGGTCACTACAAATCCTCGACAAAAAAGAAAGTATTACCAAAAAGGATGACTGTCTGTCCAAGTAAAAGTTCCGGTGCTCTAACCATCATCGAACTCCAATGTTACGACTTAAAATTCTGCTAGAACTTAAATGCAAAGTTAACTGGGCATAGGATCGAAGAACATCACGAAGATGGGGATGGGTACAAATAAACTTTGAGCCTTTATCCTTTGTTTCTTAAAACCGTGAACCAAGCCACGTTTCAACCCTTGACAGTCCTAATTGAAGCATGGTTAGTTCGAAAGCATACTGTCACCAAAATAGGCATCCCGACTCCTTAAGATTTGCCATAAATGATGAGTTGATATCTTGTTTTTACAAACATCGCGTTTTTATAAACATCACGCTTTTACATCCCCTGTTTTAATACTTTTCAAAAACTCAAGACAGACTTATGCATTGCATCTCATGAATTCATTATTAAACATATTCTGCTACATAATTTCAAATGTTAGCAACAGAAAGAGTTTGCACAGGGTATGAATAATGACTCGAAGTTATCCCGACCAACAAAGATTACTCCAAGAAGCAATGTCTCCTACGTATACAAGGGGCACGACATGTTTTGTCCAATTGATCTGGGGCAATCAGGTCAAGATTCCGAGAATCTCTCAAGGATGCCAAAACAATCAGGGGCATGCATCCAAGTAGATCTGAGGCTACTTCCTAATCGACAAGGGACATTGTCTTGGGCCTATGATTACTAAGGGCATGTTGCCCATAGTGCACATCTCATAAAGTCCTCGCGAGGCGAATCTTTCCAAGGTCCCTACTAGCAGGGGCAAATCTATGCAAAGTCCAGTTTGACATCTCGATCAATGTTCATTGATGTGTTCCAATCAACACAAATCTGGGAACGATAGTTACTATAATACTAGGGGCAACGTTCAAGACGTCCACGTCTTCCCTCAAAGCCGGTTTCACAGGATCATATCCCCACAGAGTAATCCTCAAAAAGATATCTTCAAATGTCCACGTCCAACAGAGACTTAGTTCCTCAACGGAGTTCACATCTTTAACACTGCTGGTTCTCCGATACCTTTCTTGTCTCCAAACAGGTTTATTCATCTCTCTTATCCCAAGTCAAGGTGCATCAAGGATCATTCATACAAATGGCTCTCATCCCCAAGCAGAAATCATAAATCCCCAGCTACACATCTTCAAAACAAGATCAAATATCCAAGTCACAATGATACAGAGATTTATTTTCTCAAAACAACATCAGTCATACATCATATACATCACATACATATTCATACATTGCATACATTACTTCATTATAAACATACGGGTTTCTCATTTATTTTGAGAGACTCGTCATATAATACATGCATCATGACATTGCATATTTCTAACTTTGTTTTCAGGTTCCATCTCGATAAGCATTCCTCTTCAGATATGGTTTAATGAATAACTCGTTCTGACATCCTTCATCAGATATGGTCTAATGTATGGCTCGTTCTGATATTCCTCTTCAGATATGGTCTAATGAATGACTCGTTCTGACATCCTTCATCAGATATGGTCTAATGTATGGCTCGTTCTGATATTCCTCTTCATATATGGTCTAATGAATGACTCGTTCTGACATCCTTCATCAGATATGGTCTAATGTATGGCTCGTTATGATATTCCTCTTCAGATATGGTTTAATGAATAACTCGTTCTGACATCCTTCATCAGATATGGTCTAATGTATGGCTTGTTCTGATATTCCTCTTCAGATATGGTCTAATGAATGACTCGTTCTGACATCCTTTAACAGATATGGTCTAATGAATGACTCGTTCTGACATCCTTCAACAGATATGGTCAAAATGTACGACTCGTTCTGACATCCTTCAATATATATGGTCTATTCGCTCTGACGTCCTCCATCACATATGGTCTAATGTATGACCCGGTACGGTATCAACTTCTCCAAAGACTAATTCAGATACTAAGAACGGTGCTAACACGACTAATATCTCCAACAGACACTTCTCAATACAAAGGATCCAGTCTAGCGTACGACTCATCCTAAGGTACAACCTGACGTACGGTGTATTCTGATAACAAATTGGATCCGATTTAATGCACGACCCATCCTACAGCCTAACACAAGCTTTCCAGACATTTAACAATGCAAATTGGACCCGGTCTAACGTACGACACATCCTTCATCCTAACGGACGACTTTCCAGACATTTATCAAATGCAAATTGGATCCGGTCTAACGTGCGACCCATCCTTCTATCTAACATACATTCTAACGTACGACATATTCTGACTCACAATCTATCGAGCTGGATGGCATCTTTAAGCCCATCTCAACCAAGTATCTCAACATTCGGATGGCATCTTTAAGCCCATCTCCGACAATACTCTGAGTTCGGATATAGTCTAATGGACGACTCATTCTGACTCTCATATTATCAAAACCAGGTGGAATCTTTAAGCCCACTTCATATTTTCGACTGATGGCATCTCTAAGACCATCCCCGACACAGGTTCAGGTATCAGCGAGCGCAAATTTCTGGGTATTCTAGTGTTCAATCCTCTTCCACCTTCAGATACCGACTAGCATACGAACCACTCTTCATCCTCAGGTTTAAGAAGATTGAACATGGGCAGCTTTCATACCCCAAAATTTGCCCTCATATCTTTGCAAACGCCATTTTATTTTGAATAAATACATTGGCACAGTTTGTAAGAATTTGAGCGTGAAAGCTACATTAGCGCGAGGTCCCGGGCTCGAATCCCACTTCTAACATTTTCCCTTTTACTTGCTTTTTAATTTTAGTTCTAACTTTATTTCCATTTATTCAAAAATCACAAAAATTGTATTTTTTATCATTTTAATTTTAATTTTCGTACTAATTAAATATGCATTTTTTAAAATAGTCAATTTTCACTTTTATGTATTTTTTAGTCAAAAAATCACCAAAAATCATAAAATATTAAAATAAAATCAAAAATAGTATTTTTTTTCATCATTTAATTATTATTTTCGTATTTATTTATTAGGCATTTTTAAAATATTATTTTTTTCATTAAAATCTTTATTTTTTGTATTTTTAGTCCAAAAATCATTAAAAATAGGATTTACAAAGATTTTGTTCATACTTTTAAATATTGCATAATTGTATAGTTTAGGAAAGAATCAACATAATTAGTTAAATATTTCAGAAATCAAAATCAAATTATATTTGATTTAGAGTTATGATTTATTAATTAATTGATTCTTTTAATATTTTTGTTAACCTAATATTTATGTATAAATAGCACTAGGTTCTACACTTTTAAAAAACTAACAATTCTAACCCTTATTCTCACTCTTTCTCTTCTCATAAACACAAAAAATATTTTCTCCTACTTCTCCTTCTTCAGGGTTTCAATTCCGGTTGCAGCACCATAATAATTTTTCCAGCCTATCAGTCGAATTCTGAAACTATTGTTTCGATTTGCTCCGAATTTTTTCCAGAAGTTCAGAAAAAAATCGTAGAACAATACTCCTTTAGAATAGAATTCTAAAGAATTTCGACCCTCAAAATCGCAAATTCCTCGTTTTTCTATTTTATTTGATTTAATTTCTATTTTCATATTTTCAAAAAAATCTAAAAAAAATTGTAGTTTCGTGTTCTTATTTTATTTGATTTATAATCAGGTTTTCTATGAATTGATCAAGTGGATGGTACCCCAATTGCTTTTTTGGCCAAAAACCTTTTGGTAATTGGCCAAATCAAGGTTATTCGTATTTGGCCAAAAACCTTTTGGTATTTGGCCAAATCAGGTACTTCCTTTGGCTAAAGAGGAGTGGTGCAGGAATATGAGTTTACAATTGTTAGGGCATAAAGCTTTTGCCTCTTCGAAAATCCATCGGTACACCATGGACCTCCAGCCATACCACACAGGATCAGAGCTAAGTGCTTTTTAATTTTCTTTTTATTTTTAATTACATGAATGCTTTTATTTTATTTTCTTATTCTTCTTTTTCTATTATGATTATTATTAGTTATATTTTTATTTATTTTAATAAATTAGTTTTTTAGAGTGAAATTATAATTATTTATTTTTTAATCGTAAACTCGATTTTTCCACAATTTTATCAATAATTGTTTTTTATTACTTTTGTATATACTTTTAATCAATTAAATTTTTTAGGTTTTGTTAACTTCGATCCATTTATAAACCCTGGTAGCCTTAGGTTTACTGGAGTAACCAAAATCCTTCAGCCACGCGCCATCAGATCAAAAAGCTAAGTTCTAACTCCTTTTTTTTTAAATATCATTTTAATTCTTATTTTGCCTTTTGCCCAAAATAGGGTTTATTTCAAATAGTCAATGAATTCCTCATACACTCACTCCTATTATTTTCCGTTTAATTCTCAGATTTTCAAAGTCAATCGAGAGTTCGAGGAAATCAAAGCTCAAGATAATTAAATTAATTACTTATCCCTCTTATTTTCTGCTTTTTATTTCCCCTTTCCCCGCAGGTGTTTATTGTAATAGCGTAGGAACATTTATTTTCTCTGCTTTTAAATTTCTGTATAATATTAATTGCTGTGGTTAGTAATATAGGAAGTGCAACCATGAATTGGATTAGGATAACTAATTACAAGATAAATATCTGAATTAACCACCTGATTGTGCCACACACGCACCTTTAGGGTAATCCCTCTGGTTGCCTTGTTGCCTTATTACTGTTGCCTTGTTGCCTTAATTTTTTTGCCTAAGAATAGTCATGTCCCTCGATTCCGAGGATACCTAAAGAAAATGTTGCCTTCAAAGTCATTGAAACTCCCTCGATGTTGCCTTATAAAAATGATTTGTCCCTATTGCTAAGGTATCCTCGCATGATGCCTAAAAAGATAAAATGACTATTGTATCCTTCCCTCTTTATGGCAAGGGACAGTTTTATGGCGAACGATAATTCTCGATGACCCTTCAACATCCAATTGAAAGACTTCCTGCCCTCTCATGGTATGGATAGACCCTTTCGCCCTGAAAAGCTAAAAGAACGAATTTTAAAAACTTAGGGTAATTGCTTTTTAATTGCTTGCTCTTTTTTCAAATTCAAATTCAAACTCTTTTTCCCACTAATTTTCAAATACTTTTCAAATACTTTTCAAAAAGACTACGCTTATTTACAAGCTAAAGTTCTTATTCGAATTTCTATTCACATCCTACTTTTTAAACAATTCAAACATTTTGAAAACAAAAGTGAGCTAAGCAATTAAGAGCCCATGGATAACCATGGATACAAAGGATGCTTTACACCTTCCCTTTGTATAACTTGCCCCCCGAACTAAAAATCTTTTTAAAAGGTCTTTTCCTGTTCTTTTAGCCTTTCCTAAAATTGGATAAAATAAAAGTCGTTGGCGACTCTTGCTATCCGCACATTTCAAATAAAGTCAGTTCTCCCATCGTATTATAGTGACAGTTGCTGATTTTTATACATAGTGTTGGATATATAAATCCAGCGTCACCCTTAGGGATTCGAATGGGCTTAACATCCCAACCCATGGCGCCTAGAGAGAGCTTACAAACCTCGCTTTAGGTGCAGCCCCTGAGGGCTCATACTATAAGGAAATAAAGTTACGCCCTCACTAACAGCAATTGCTTTTAGCGCAGTGGTAAGCGCTTGATCCTTCAATTGGCATCAGAGCGCCGGTTCTAAGGTGCAAGCACTTAACCGTGTTTAGAAAAGATTCAGGAAGAGAAAAACGCTTCAGTAAAAGATAACTGGTGAAATTCCAACAAACACACCTACATCTACATCTGGCTCTGCTGAGCAATACAATGGAAATGGTAACAATGGTTATACTAGACCACCAGTATTTGATGGTGAAAACTTTGAATACTGGAAAGATAAACTGGAAAGTTACTTTCTTGGTCTAGATTGTGACTTATGGGATCTTCTGGTGGATGGTTACAAACATCCAGTGAATGCTACTAGCGTAAGGCTTACAAGACAAGAAATGAATGATGATCAAAAGAAGCTTTTCAAAAATCATCATAAATGTAGGACTGTTTTGCTGAATGCTATCTCTTATGTTGAGTATGAGAAGATATCTAACAGGGAAACTGCCCATGATATATATGAGTCATTGAAAATGACCCATGAAGGAAATGCTCAAGTCAAGGAGACCAAAGCTCTTGCTCTAATCCAGAAATATGAAGCCTTCAAGATGGAGGACGATGAAGATATTGAGAAGATGTTCTCAAGATTTCAAACGCTAACTGCTGGATTAAGAGTTCTGGACAAAGGTTACACCAAGGCTGATCATGTAAAGAAGATCATCAGAAGCTTACCCAGAAGATGGGGTCCAATGGTGACTGCATTCAAGATTGCAAAGAATCTGAATGAGGTTTCTTTGGAAGAGCTAATCAGTGCCTTGAGAAGCCATGAGATAGAGCTGGATGCAAATGAGCCTCAGAAGAAAGGTAAGTCTATTGAATTAAAATATAATATTAAAAAATGCACTAACGCTTTTCAGGCTGAAGAAGTAGATTCTGAAGAATCAGAATCAGAAGAAGAAGATGAACTGTCCATGATCTCCAGAAGAGTAAACCAACTCTGGAAGAGCAAACAAAGGAAGTTCAAAAGCTTCAGAAGTTCAAAGAAATTTGAACGAGGAGAATCTTCTGGTGGCAGAAGATCTGACAAGAAGACGGTCGTCTACTATGAGTGCAATGAGCCTGGACACTTCAAGAATGAATGTCCAAAACTTCAGAAGGAGAATCCCAAGAAGAAGTTTCATAAGAAGAAAGGTCTTATGGCAACATGGGATGATTCTGAATCAGAATCAGAATCAGACTCTGAAGGAGAGCAAGCCAACTTTGCACTAATGGCCACAGTAGATGATGGATCAGAATCTACATCAGAATCAGATTCTGAAGAGGTATTTTCTGAACTATCTAGAGAAGAGTTAGTTTCCAGTTTAACTGAACTTCTGGAACTTAAGGCTCATCTTAGTATCAAATACAAAAAGCTGAAAAAGCAATTTGAATTTGAAACTAAGAAGCTGGAATTGGAAAATTCTGAACTGAAGTAAAAAGTTTTAAAATTATCCAAAGATAGTGGATCTCCTTCTGAATCAGAAAAATCCATTCCTAGTCTCAATCATATTCTGAAAGTATATGACTTGAGCTTCAGAAAGTTCCTATCTAGAAGTATTGGCAGAAGTCATCTTGCTTCTATGATATATGGTGTTTCTGGAAACAAAAGGTTTGGTTTTGGCTATGAGGGTGATACCTCATAAATTTGAACCTGTTGATGATTTGAAAATCACATACAAGCCATTGTATGATCAGTTCAAATATGGCCATGCACATGATATTAGGCTCACTTCACATGCACAAAGTTTTAACACTATACACACCAAGAAGCATGTGACACAACCTAAGAAATATCATGCTGTTAAACCTAAAGAATATCATGCTGTTCCTCCTGTCACTTATCATGCTAAACCCAAGTTCAATCAGAACTTGAGGAAAACTAACAAGAAAGGACCCAAGAAATTGTGGGTACCTAAGGAGAAGATAATTTCTGTTGCAGATATCCTTAGCTGCAAAGAGGAAAAAGCACAAAATGTCATGGTACCTGGACTCTGGGTGCTCGCGACACATGACGGGAAGAAGGTCTATGTTCCAAGATCTGGTTCTTAAGTCTGGTGGAGAAGTCAAGTTTGGAGGAGATCAGAAGGGAAAAATAATTGGCTCTGGAACCATAAGTATTGGTAACTCTCCTTCCATAACTAATGTACTTCTTGTAGAAGGATTAACGCATAACTTATTGTCCATAAGTCAATTAAGTGACAATGGTTATGATATAATCTTCAATCAAAAGTCTTGCAAGGCTGTAAGTCAGAAGGATGGCTCAATCCTATTTACACGCAAGAGAAAGAACAACATCTATAAGATTGATCTTTCAGATCTTGAGAAGCAGAAGGTGACTTGCCTTATGTCTGTTTCTGAAGAGCAATGGGTCTGGTACAGAAGATTAGGACATGCTAGTTTGAGAAAGATTTCTCAGATTAACAAACTAAATCTGGTTAGAGGACTCCCAAATCTGAAATATAAATCAGATGCTCTTTGTGAAGCATGTCAGAAGGGCAAGTTCTCCAAACCTGCATTCAAATCTAAGAATGTTGTCTCTTCCTCAAGGCCATTAGAACTTATGCACATTGATCTGTTTGGACCAGTCAAAACAGCATCTGTCAGAGGGAAGAAATATGGATTAGTCATCGTAGATGAATATAGCCGCTGGACATGGGTAAAGTTCTTAAAACACAAGGATGAGTCTCATTCAGTGTTCTTTGAATTCTGCACTCAGATTCAATCTGAGAAGCAGTGCAAAATCATAAAGGTCAGAAGTGATCATGGTGGCGAATTTGAGAACAGATTCTTTGAGGAGTTCTTCAAAGAAAATGGTATTGCCCATGATTTCTCTTGCCCTAGAACTCCACAGCAAAATGGAGTTGTAGAGCGAAAGAATAGGACTCTGCAAGAAATGGCCAGAACCATGATCAATGAGACCAATATGGCTAAGCACTTCTGGGCAGAAGCAATAAACACTGCATGCTATATTCAGAATAGAATCTCTATAAGACCTATTTTAAATAAGACTCCTTATGAATTGTGGAAGAACAAAAAGCCCAACATTTCATATTTTCATCCTTTTGGATGTGTGTGTTTTATTCTGAATACTAAAGATCATCTTGGTAAGTTTGATTCTAAGGCACAAAAATGTTTTCTTCTTGGATATTCTGAACGCTCTAAAGGCTACAGAGTATACAATACTGAAACATTGGTTGTAGAAGAATCAATCAATATCAGGTTTGATGATAAGCTTGGTCTTGAAAAACCAAAGCAGTTTGAGAATTTTGCAGATTTTGATATTGATATATCAGAAGCAGTAGAACCAAGAAGCAAAGCATTAGAAGCTGAGAATCTCAGAAGTAAAGGATCTGAAGATCAAGTTGCTGCATCTTTAGAGAATCTCAGAATTTCTGAAGAGCCAACAGTCAGAAGATCTTCTAGACTCACCTCTGCTCACTCAGAAGATGTGATCCTTGGAAAGAAATATGATCCCATCAGAACAAGAGCATTCCTTAAGAACAATGCAGAATGTCAATTAGGTCTTGTTTCTTTGATCGAGCCAACTTCTGTTGATCAAGCTCTAGAAGATCCAGACTGGATAATTGCCATGCAAGAAGAACTAAATCAGTTTACAAGGAATAATGTATGGGATTTGGTTCCTAGACCAAAAGGATTCAACATCATTGGTACTAAGTGGGTTTTCAGAAACAAGCTTAGCGAAAAGGGAGAAGTGGTAAGAAACAAAGCCAGACTGGTGGCTCAGGGATATAGTCAGCAAGAAGGGATTGACTATACAGAAACCTTTGCACCAGTGGCCAGGTTAGAATCTATTCGCTTATTGATTTCTTTTGCCACTCAACATAACATCACTCTGTATCAGATGGATGTTAAGAGTGTCTTCTTAAATGGCTATATAGATGAGGAAGTCTATGTCCACCAACCTCCTGGTTTTGAAGACACTAAGTCTCCAGAACATGTTTTCAAACTTAAGAAATCATTGTATGGGTTGAAGCAAGCTCCCAGAGCTTGGTATGAAAGATTAAGTTCTTTCCTTCTGGATAATGGTTTCACTAGAGGACAAGTGGACACGACTCTTTTCTGTAAAACATCTAAGAAGGATATTTTAATTTGTCAAATTTATGTTGATGATATCATCTTTGGAACATCTAATGCTTCACTTGGAAAGGAGTTTGCTAAGTCTATGCAGGATGAATTCGAAATGAGTATGATGGGTGAACTCAAGTATTTCCTTGGGATTCAAATCAATCAAACTTCTGATGGAACCTATGTTCATCAAACGAAGTATGTGAAAGAACTTCTGAAGAAGTTTAATCTCTTTGAAAGCAAAGAAGCAAAAACTCCTATGCATCCAACTTGTGCTCTAGGTAAGGATGAGGTAAGTAAGAAGGTAGATCAGAAGTTGTACAGAGGTATGATTGGATCTCTTCTATACTTAACTGCTTCTAGACCTGACATTCTCTTTAGTGTTTGTTTGTGTGCTAGATTCCAATCAGATCCTAGAGAATCTCACTTAACTGCTGTTAAGAGAATTCTGAGGCATCTGAAAGGTACTACTAACGTTGGTTTAGTCTATAGAAGATCTAAAGAATACAACTTAGTAGGATTCTGTGATGCTGACTATGCTGGAGATAGAATTGAAAGAAAGAGTACTTCTGGAAGTTGTCAATTCCTTGGAAGTCATCTGATCTCCTGGTACAGCAAGAAGCAAGCTACCATAGCTCTCTCAACTACAGAAGCAGAATATGTTGCTGCTGCTGGATGTAGCACACAAATGCTCTGGATGAAGAGTCAGCTAGAAGATTATCAAATAATATGAGAGTAACATTCCTATTTTCTGTGATAATACTTCTGCTATATGTTTATCTAAGAATCCTATCTTACATTCCAAAGCTAAACATATTGAGATTAAACATCATTTCATTAGGGACTATGTTCAGAAGGGTGTTCTTTCTTTGAACTTTGTGGATACAGACCATCAATGGGCTGATATCTTTACAAAACCCCTTGCTGAAGATAGGTTTAAGTTCATTCTGAAAATTATGAGTATGGATTTATGCCCAGAATGAGAAGATGAGAAGATCTATGTATGAATAACTTCTGAAATGTGTTAGGACTAGGCATCTATAAGAAGTTCTGATAATGATCAATTAGAAGTTCTGATTCTGTTATTACTAAAGTTTCATTATCTAAGTTGATTCATGTCGCACGCTCGCAAAAAATGAACAGAGTCGCCACCAATATATTTATCCCATAAGGGAAAGGAATACCAGGAAACCTAACAAAGGAAGGAACAAGGTCTTGCGACCAGAGAATCTAGGTGCGGGAGTCGGTTATGCGAGGGGAAGGTATTAGCACCCCTCGCGCCCATCGTACTCGATGGTATCCACCTATGTTTGTTTCTATCTAAAGGGTGTATAACTATGTCTAAGTCTATATGCGAAATGAATGCAAAATGTAGGGAAAATAAAGAATTGTACTCGCATGGGCCCTACCCCGCTGCCTACGTATCCTTTTCAGGAATCAGAGTTACCGTAGCTCGGCTAAAGATTTTCTGTTTGTTTTTGTGTTTTTTATTGGGCGGAGTCAACGTTCGCGCTTTTGCATAAGGGATCGACCTAGGATGCGTACAAGCGGAAATGACATTGCCCTTAGGTGCCAACGGGGCAAAAGAAAAAGAAATGATTGGTTTGTGTCTTTTAGGGTAGATGAGTGGTGAACAGTTCCCAATACCGGGCCACTCACCACTTTCTCTACTTTGTTTTAATTTGAACCATTGTTAGGTGTTTTAAGTGTTTTTGGGTTGTGTGTTTTTTAAGGGGAATTTACTTTGCGATCCGAATCACATAAAATGTATAATGATTGAGAAGCAGATTAGGGAATGAATCCCACTCACTTCTACCCCATTACGTAATGTTTGAGAAACAGATTAGAGAATGAATCTCACTCGTTTCTCTCCCATTAATTAATGTTTGAGAAACAGATTAGGGAATGAATCCCACTCGTTTCTCTCCCATTAAGTAGTGACCGAGAAACAGATTAGGGAATGAATCCCACTCGTTTCTATGCCACTAAGCGATTGAGAAACAGATTAGGGAATTAATCCCACTCATTTCTCTATCACTTTCTTAATGTGATTCTCATCTTCCTTTTATTAATGTTTTAAAGAGTTGAAAAAGAAAAAGAATGCAAAAGGGAACTAGATCTAACATTCTAATCTATGTTATTCTAATCTACTAATGGCCCTAAGGTCAAGGGTACCTATCCTATCTCAATTCCTCTTAGCAAAGAAGGAAGAGTCTAAGGGAACATGGCAAGCAATAGTAAGGAGTAAGCAACATCAAAGCAAGAAATGAGAGGCTAAGCATGGAAACAAGAGAGAGAGGCCCCAAGTCAGTAGCAAAACAAGAGATTGAGTGTCCCAAATCAAATACAAAAGCATCACGGTATCATACAAAAATATCCACGAGAAGTTACCAAAGTATCGCGTGCGTCGTTACTTACCAATTAGCGGACAAACATCAATTAATCAAAACAAAAAGCAAGTGAACACATGGTCTAAGCTTGAAGTCAGTAGCAAACTCATTCATTTAGTTCTAATATCCTATGTTAATCTATATTAGTCAATTAGCATGAAGCAATACAAAACTCTAACCAAAACTAGACAACACTAGGTCAATACTAGCTAAACGGTTTCAGATTGTGAATGAAGTTAGAAACATGCAATCAAATGGTACAAGTCAGTAGAAAATAGCCTCTACTAGATGCCTAAACAACCACAAAATCATGCCAAGGAGTTTCACACAAAATTATGGGTCGTTTGTACAAGTTACGGTGCAATCGTCGATCAAAAACAAGTTATTTACATGTAAGAAAGAAAAATCAAGTAAAATAGGAAAACATGATCTAAAATTTTCAATTCCAGGTTTTATGACCTATAGACATCCCTAATTATATGTACAAAAGGGAACCAACATTATTGCATGAATGCATTTTAATTTGAGAGCACAAACGTCACAATTGTCTATTAGAAACGCATGTTAATCGAGTCAAACAACACTAACCAAATACCAATCGAAACAAAGAATTAGGAGTTCATCTTTTATACACAACATCATGGGTTAGTCTACAGCAATCATACAAAAATTGGCAATTAGATTCTGATCCTAAAGTATTAAACGAAATCACTTTGCGAAATCTATCAAAACCGAAAGAAACATGAACATACCAAAGTAAATGATTTACTAAAAATAACAAACTAATTTCTAAAAATCTACAAAAAATACCACAATTATTTACACACATAGAAGTATCTAAAACATATTTTTTCATTTTTTATTTCAACTAAAAGTGAACTACAAGTCAAAAATTGAGGAAGAACAAAAATTGTAAAGAGGGAAATATACCAGACAGGGGGTGCAGGCAAGAGGAGGGCGCACACCCATTCAGATTTGGCCCAAAGGGTGTTTTTTTTGTATGATTTTACTGCCAAAAAAGGCATGGGCCCGAGGGGGGTGTCAACAGTGAACCGGCCCAGAAGTTTGTTTTCTTGTTTTGATCCAATTACCATTTTTATCAGATTTGTCACCAGATTATCGACTTAATATATCATCTTAATGCCCTATTAAACTTAAGCATCCCACTAATCATGATTTAACTCATCTAATTCTAATTAATCGTCAATTAAAGTATTAATCCTAGTGTTAACTAAAAGAGCAAAATAAGTGAAAGAATTGGGATCAGGGTTTTGTTACTTGTGACGCCTCAGCTTCTTTGAGAAGCTTCCTCCCCTTCGCAAAACGCAACGGCGGCCGAAGGCAGACTCTCCGATTCACCTCTCCCTTATCCACCATGAGCGACCGGACACGCCATCAGCTCATCCCTCATGCCACTCGTCTCTCCGTGATATGCGAAGATTGAAGTTGAAGCCTCTGGAGATTTTCTGATATCGAAGATTGAGAGGAATTTCTCGAGTGGAGATTCACGGATTGGAGGTTGTGAAGATAATTGAAGAATGTGGAGGAGAATGATGGGGGAGAGATGAATGAAGGTGATGGTGGTTCTGAGATCGTGAGCAATGGTGGAGAAGTGAGAAGTGAAGAAAATGGATCGAGGGAAAAGAAGATGATGAGTGAAGGTGAGTGTTCAAGTGGAGATCGAAGAAGAAATTCAAAGATGAGGAACTATGTTTATATAGAGGTTTGAAGGAGCTTTCAGGTTAGTCTCCCTGATTTTTTGTTATCTCATCCATTTGAGTTCTGTTAGTAATGGTTAGAAATCCTTGGGATTCAGTTATGGTTGTTAGGATTCGGTTAGTTCTGTTATGGTGTTGACTGCCTCTGTTTTTGTCTAGTTTCTGTTATAGGTTTGCTATATATGGTTAGGGATTAGTTTTAGAACAATTAGGAGTAATAGACACAAATAGGTATTTATGTGTAGAGATCCTCTTGGTGAACGTGACTAATGCTGAACCGGTTTATCATATGTGAACTTTTGCAAAGTATAAGCTAGTACAGCAGGTTTGATAGGAACCACATTGAATCTATGCCTTTTTTATTGGACACATGTACCATCCCTGCATTACACACTTACACATGGCTTTTATGTTAGAAATTGAATTGAATCTTATTTGAATCAATGCCAAAATTCTCTGCTGCAGCTTGGTTGTTTATGAACATATGCAGGGTCTGACTTTTTGAAAATACGTTGGATGAATGCTCACGTTGAATTGTATGTTGCTGCAGATCAGGAATCGTTTTCTTTCTTATGTGTGGAGCTATCACGATGCAAGGGTGCTGTTCAGTTCCTTTGGACAATGGGAATAGCTTGAAGAATGGTGAGGATTCTTTGCAAAAGACACTTGAGTGTGCGGCTGGGACCCATTTCTAACCTTTGTCATAACCCCCCTTTTTTTGTAGGATTAGAATCTTTTGAGATTGAATTTTGCAAATGATGGATTTAGGAGATGATGTAATGGATTTTGAATGGGCTTTTAGTTTATGGATTTGGTTTTGATGTAAGTTTAGAGGTTTTTATGGTTTATGGATTTGCTATGGTTGAAAGTGTAGATGGACATGGCTTGGCTTTTGTAATGTATGTTTGGCTCTTGAAATGTAATGGATAATGAGCTTGGACATGTAATTAAATGGTTCCTTTTTGTAACAATATTTGATATGATGAGATGAAGTAACGAAATTTTCTTCCTTCTTTAAATAGCCTTTGAATATGTTCTTCCATCCATTTTGCTTTCTTTTTGAATTCAAGAATGCATTTCCCTCCTTTCTTCAAATGAATGAATACACACTCTTTTGGCGAAGCTTCAAACGAATAGCTTGTATTCCAAGTAATCAAATGAATCAAACTTTGGATTGAAGAATAAACCCGGTGACACCCTAACAATAAGATGATCATAGGAACAACCCTGAGAATCCACCAGTTGACACAAGCACAACGGAATGAACCTTACTCCACTATTAGTTGAAAACCTTAATAGAAACAAGCCTGCACAAGGTATGAACTTCAAGCCATGTGAAGCCTCAGCTTTATCTACGACCTCGATCCCTTGCCAATTTTATTGATTAATGATGCATGTTATGTCAATGACCTAATGGAAAGATGCAGATGAATGCAAAGCGTAAGCCAAATAGAAATAAATTAGGGGTAGGACAAATTTGGGGTATGACAGCTGCCCCTATTTAATCGTCTTAAACTTGAAGGTGAGATTGACGTAAGTCTTTCGAACATTCGAGGTAGAAGAAGATTAAATACCAAGACCAGAAATTTGTCCTGAAAGTATGGTGAAGGTGTTATCCTTATTTTTTCATTTTTGTGTCTGCTGGGGAAAGAGATTTTTTTTGGTTTTTCTGGTGGAGAAATATACAGTGAATAATTGGATTTGAATGGTGATAGCTTGTAACGTAGCCCGGGTGCCAATACAAGGTTCTCAAAGGAAATGTTTACTACATGGAAGTGGTCGGAGCAGAAGTATGTCTGGTGGGAAGGTAAGATAGACAAGTGTTTTAAAGGAGATACAGACGAGTATCGACAGAATGACACATACGAGCATCAAAAGGGGAGATACAGACGAGTATCAAAAGAATGACACATACGAGCATCAAAAGGAGATACAGACGAGTATCGAAAGAATGACACATACGAGCATCAAAAGGAGATACAGAAGAGTATCGAAAGAATGACACATACGAGCATCAGAAGGAGATACAGACGAGTATCGAAAGAATGACACATACGAGCATCAAAAGGAAGATACAGACGAGTATCGAAAGAATGACACATACGAGCATCAAAAGGAGGATACAGACGAGTATCGAAAGAATGACACATACGAGCATCAAAAGGAGATACAGACGAGTATCGAAAGAATGACACATACGAGCATCAGAAGGAGATACAGACGAGTATCGAAAGAATGACACATACGAGCATCAAAAAGAGATACAGACGAGTATCGAAAGAAGTGACACATACGAGCATCAAAAGGAGATACAGACGAGTACTGAAAGAATGACACATACGAGCATCAAAAGGAGATACAGACGAGTATCGGAAAAATGACGAGTATACAGACGAGTATCGAATGACACATACGAGCATCAAAAGGAGATACAGACGAGTATCGGAAAAATACAGACACATACGAGCATCAAAAGGAGATACAGACGAGTATCGGAAGAATGACACATACGAGCATCAAAAGGAGATACAGACGAGTATCGAAAGAATGACACATACGAGCATCAAAAGGAGGATACATACGAGTATCGAAAGAATGACACAAACGAGCATCAAAAGGAGATACAGACGAGTATCGAAAGAATGACACATACGAGCATCAGAAGGAGATACAGACGAGTATCGAAAGAATGACACATACGAGCATCAAAAGGAGATACAGACGAGTATCGAAAGAAGTGACACATACGAGCATCAAAAGGAGATACAGACGAGTATTGAAAGAATGACACATACGAGCATCAAAAGGAGATACAGACGAGTATCGGAAGAATGACACATACGAGCATCAAAAGGAGATACAGACGAGTATCGGAAGAATGACACATACGAGCATCAAAAGGAGATACAGACGAGTGTCGGAAGAATGACACATACGAGCATCAAAAGGAGATACAGACGAGTATCGAAAGAATGACACATACGAGCATCAAAAGGGGATACAGATGAGTATCGAAAGAATGACACATACGAGCATCAAAAAAGGGATACAGACGAGTATCGGAAGAATGACACATACGAGCATCAAAAGGAGATAGAGACGAGTATCGAAAGAATGACACAGACGAGTGTTTGAGAAGCTTGGTAGATGGACTTACTGGGGATTGGAATTTAGTCTTGAAATGATTTGCCAGGACGGAAGGCAAAGGATACGCAACACGGGGGTTGGATCTGAAAAAATTTTCCCGTACGAGGGAAGGAATCACGGAGGCTAGGGACGACTAGGCTCGGCAATAAGATGACAGTAACCACGGGGGGTTACAGGGATATTGATGCTTACGAAGCATAAGAATTACATTAATCCCTCAGGCCAAAGGCGGGGTGTAACTCTTCAAGAGTGGCAATCGTTTGAATCGCCACACACCAAGTATGATTATTCAAACGATTGAAAAATGAGATGGGTTGAACGCCCATCCTCATTCGCGCTCTAATCTGCACGCAGCATACGGGAAATAACCTTGGAGACAACGATTCTGACGAAGAAAGACATTGTATCCGATCCATACCGGAGAGGGAATATGAGACTTCTTCCGGGGATTGAGAAAACCAAGTATCGGCACTGTGGCTTGGGGAGATTTGTAGTGTAGTAGCAGATATCAATCGAAGTATGTAAGGACAACCTTTTATGTGGGGAGGTATCGTTGTCTTGAATGGATGCTGATTTGTATTATCTGGCTTATGCTTTGTATGCATGTTTGAATTTTTCTATGGCGTAATGCTCCATTTTGATGGATATGCTACGCTTTTGAGGATGCAATGTTATATGCAGTGAACACTATATGCAGGATGCCAAATAAAGGAATTAGTGAGGTAAACACCAGGGAGAACACCCTTGGCGTTCAGGACCATGTAGAGGTGCCAAAAGATATTGGACTTTTGACTTATAAGAGCACACTCTTGTTGTTGCCTTCCAGAACGTAGAATGACTTCGGACTTCTCACCATGTGCCACTGCTTGGAAGATTTTCAACTTGAGGAGATTCCCTCAATTCACCATGTTGGGGATTATCCGAATAAGGGCACCAGGTTGGAAAAATGGAACAACTCTCAGGAGAAATAAACTCCTGTGCTTGGGGAGAGACCAAATTTCTAGGAGAAATAAACTCCTATGGTCATGGAGAGACAATAAAACTCAGACGATTGTGCCCCAAGCTTCGTGACTTATGGAGGAATTTTCCCTAAAGGGTCCTTGGAGAGATTTGTCGAATCTCGACGTAATTGCCCCAGATTGGTTGAACTCAAGAGAGATTCCTCGACTTGATTGCCCCAAATTGATCAAGGCTCGAAGAGATTTATCGACATGATTGCCCCAGATATGCTGAATTTGATAGGTCAAACCTTGATTCAATTGCCCCTGATTGGGTACATCTTACTAGAGTCCTCAAGCTCTCTTGTTTTGAAGTCAAACAAACATGGAAACAAACTTTACCACGCTCAACGGAGTCTTCAAACTCTTCCCCTCAGGGTAATCAAAGGAAGCATTAACTGTTCATGCCCAACAAAGTTTTTTAGAGAACCTGCCCCTTGATGGTCAACATTTGAAATGATTGGCTTTTACTCCTCAGAGTTCTCAAGTCTCTTGCACTTTCACATGATCAAGTTATTCACTGATTCTCATGGTGATTTCCTTGATGTTAAGCACATATTTTGCATGCAAAAGAATGTTAATTCTAAGAGTGATAATTCTAATGCAAAGCCTATGTTAGTCTTGAAGTTGTAAAACTTTTTATGAAATGAGGTTGCGACCTTTTGTGACCGAATCACTAGTTGACACAACCTTGATTTTTGCATATGGAAGGTAAAGCAAGCATACGATACCAACATGGATATGTGTCTCGCTTCATTGGGAGTCAGTTAAACGCTATCTCATCGGAGTGCGCTTTCAAAATAAACCCTACTTCAATTAGGGCTTTTAAGGGTTGTAATTTGGCCGGGTTCACGGTTTTTTAGAAACAAAGGATTTTTAGGCTCAAAATTATTTGTACCCACCCCCTTCGTGATGTTCTCCATTCCTATGTTCAGTTAACTCGACACGAGTGTTCATCCCTCACAAGGAATTTGAAATGGTTGAGGAATCAATGAGGTTCTTTGGACATGGCGGTCACTCACTTTCTTATTCTTTTGATTCATTGTCACACGACTTTGTTCTTGCTTGGCAATTTCATCGTCATTTTTTTTCTATGCTTCTTTTGTCATTTTTTTTTCATCCTTTTCTTCTTATATTTTTTTTCTCCATTTCTTTTCTGCTATTATTTTTTTTGAACAAGTCGTGTGACCTCGCATTATCTTTGATTTGTTGGAGGTGATTGCGACCGCCTCACTTATTTCATTTGTTGGAGGATTACCATTGTGGTATCGTCATCTCTTGATCTCTTGATGAAATAAGGATAATCATTGCGGTTTTGACATTCCTCGACTTTTTGAAGGATAACCATTGTTGTACCCTTTGATGTGTATCCTTTTAGTGAGTTTTGAACACTCGATCAAGTTAAATGAACACTACCCCGCCCCAAGGTTAAGATAAGGGTTTTCATGATTAGAAAAGAAACTCCTACTTCAAGGCTCAAAGGGGTTGACGAGGGTCTACCTCCCTTATATCTCCGGTGTTTGGGGATTTGAAATAATGCCTGTACATCCTCAGTAGGGTTTTATTCAAAAGCACACAATTAAAGATTTTGCATTTTTATTTTTCATCATTCTCCCTCAGCTTCTTGCCTACGCAAGTGATTAGTAAAGTTGATATCGTAATGCCAAAATCATTTTGTGAGTGAAAACGAATGGATTACTTCAAGACAAACATACATAATGTATTTTTATTTTCATTCAATGATTTAACAAGCTTTTACATGCTATCGATGCTTAAACACACAAAGGAAAAATTACTATGAGAATGCAGTAAGAAACTAAATGAATGTCGTTATTGAGGAGACTTGACTCCGTCTGGACTTATTGAGCTTGAATACTTTCTGCAGTTCCTTTCAAATACATCAGATTACTTCAAAAGAGAACTCCAGCGAAGTCACGCAAGAGTTGTAAATTTTTGCCTTTCTTTAGGGATTCGAGCAATGCGAGTGATGCAATGCTCAAGATAAGAGTACGTCTTGCTTATCCCTCAATCGGGAGCCCCAAGTATAGATGTTGAAGAAGTATTCGCCTTCATAAATGGAAAGAATCTGATATGGTCATCAAACTCAAGAGAGCTACTTGTGGTGAAGAAGACCCAAAACACGAATCTTAACCAATTGAAATTCTGACAAACGGGGAAGCAACTGGGCACAAGGCAATAGAATCACATCAATTTGTTTCTCACATTATTTTTCTCTCTGTTAACAAGCAAGGGCCACTGAGAAGGAAATCATGAGAAAAGGCCACTGAGATATGAAGTAGAACCTTGAGGATGAGAAGCATTATGAAGAACACTCTTGATTACCACACGGAAGAAGATTCTGACGAAGTCACATAGGAATTTGTAATGCTTTTAGGGATTCGAGCAATGCAAATATCACAATGCTCAAGATAAGAGTACGTCTTGCTTATCCCTCGTGCGGGAGCCCCAAGCAACTTCCAAATGTGTACAAGAGGTGATTACCAATTTAGCTTCAATATCCAAACCATTCGGAGTGAGAGTAAATGACCCTTGGTATCAGGCACAAACCAACAATATCTAAATCAGCGGAGTCATGACCTTTTCTATGACTTCCAACCTTTCGTCCAAGAGGTGAAACCTTTTGTTAATTTCATTATTCGGAAACTTGAAGACTTCAATTTCCAAATTGTTCTCATGATGCGTTTCCTCCTTACCAAGGATAGGAACCTCAACAGTACTTCAAACATTCTGATTCACAAAACCTTCTCACGGGTGAGATTAAAATTTGCATTTGGCCTTTGAGGAACTTGTCTCAATTCTTCTTGTCAAAGAGAAAAGACTTGAATAACCTCCATACATTGATTCATGTTAATCCCCATTTCCGTTCTTATCTCAGTCAAAATCTCACGGAGTTGTTCCATTGTTAACTTTCGAGCACGTAACGGTGAGAAGTCACTTTTGTTGTGGAAGTCTGAATTTGAGTAGAAAGGGCCCCCATAAGCTTCTGATAGAACCATGAAATGCATGATATTATGAATGCATGTTTCATTTATGAGAGATCCTAAAGTCTTTTCACACTTTCATTTTCCTTTTTTGGAATCAAAGCTTCTCTCTTTTTTTTTGTATAGAATATCTTTTCTTTTCTTTTTCGCTTTTCTATTTCCTTTTTCTTTTTCTCCTTCCCTTTTTTTTTGGAAATAGACTTTAGGATCTTTCATAAATGAAGTGGACAAAGCAATGATGTTATGCAATGCAAGAGCATGGGATCAACGGTCCATATAATCTTAGTAACCACTGTACAATCCTCTGAATAACTGATACAGGTCAAATGTCACAGGATCAAAGGTCCGACACCTTTTTGAATACCAGGAAAACCAATAGTCACCAACAGAACAGAATAGTCACCAACGGTACCTGTCATGTATATCCCACCCCACTCACAGGTGTAGTCTAGGTCAAGGTAGGTCAATGGCTTCCAGCGTTATCAGTTCTCCTGAAACACCATTATTGTCGCAAATACATGCCAACAACGGTATCTCATTTGAACCTCGACTGGTCGTGGGTCTCATGATCGCAATCAACAGAACCTGACATTCTAATGGCGTCATGACTATCCACTCTGTCCTAGGTATCCTATGTGTCACTCTGGCCTGGGTATTGGGCCTTTTACCTCATAGAACATCCCACCCAACCTGCAAACAGTGAAAATATATGGTCCCAAAGGGGATCCTAATCCAGTCCAGATGCATGCGGAAAATAAACATGATATGCAAGCGGGAAAGTAAACAGGACATGCGAAACATAAATAAATGCATAAAATAAATAAATGCACGTATAGACAAAACATAGCACACCCAGTAAATAAACAAACAAACGGATAGGCTAGGATCGACTCACTAAGGATAGACCCGCAATAGGTCTAGCAACATCCCCAGCAGAGTCGCCAGCTGTCGCACGCTCGCGAAAAATGAACAGAGTCGCCACCAATATATTTATCCCATAAGGGAAAGGAATAACAGGAAACCTAACAAAGGAAGGAACAAGGTCTTGCGACCAGAGAATCTAGGTGCGGGAGTCGGTTACGCGAGGGGAAAGTATTAGCACCCCTCGCGCCCATCGTACTCGATGGTATCCACCTATGTTTGTTTCTATCTAAAGGGTGTATAACTATGTCTAAGTCTATATGCGAAATGAATGCAAAATGTAGGGAAAATAAAGAATTGTACTCGCACGGGCCCTACCCCGCTGCCTACGTATCCTTTTCAGGAATCAGAGTTACCGTAGCTCGGCTAAAGATTTTCTGTTTGTTTTTGTGTTTTTTATTGGGCGGAGTCAACGTTCGCGCTTTTGCATAAGGGATCGACCTAGGATGCGTACAAGCGGAAATGACATTGCCCTTAGGTGCCAACGGGGCAAAAGAAAAAGAAATGATTGGTTTGTGTCTTTTAGGGTAGATGAGTGGTGAACAGTTCCCAATACCGGGCCACTCACCACTTTCTCTACTTTGTTTTAATTTGAACCATTGTTAGGTGTTTTAAGTGTTTTTGGGTTGTGTGTTTTTTAAGGGGAATTTACTTTGCGATCCGAATCACATAAAATGTTTAATGATTGAGAAGCAGATTAGGGAATGAATCCCACTCACTTCTACCCCATTACGTAATGTTTGAGAAACAGATTAGAGAATGAATCTCACTCGTTTCTCTCCCATTAATTAATGTTTGAGAAACAGATTAGGGAATGAATCCCACTCGTTTCTCACCCATTAAGTAGTGACCGAGAAACAGATTAGGGAATGAATCCCACTCGTTTCTATGCCACTAAGCGATTGAGAAACAGATTAGGGAATTAATCCCACTCATTTCTCTATCACTTTCTTAATGTGATTCGCATCTTCCTTTTATTAATGTTTTAAAGAGTTGAAAATGAAAAAGAATGCAAAAGGGAACTAGATCTAACATTCTAATCTATGTTATTCTAATCTACTAATGGCCCTAAGGTCAAGGGTACCTATCCTATCTCAATTCCTCTTAGCAAAGAAGGAAGAGTCTAAGGGAACATGGCAAGCAATAGTAAGGAGTAAGCAACATCAAAGCAAGAAATGAGAGGCTAAGCATGGAAACAAGAGAGAGAGGCCCCAAGTCAGTAGCAAAACAAGAGATTGAGTGTCCCAAATCAAATACAAAAGCATCACGGTATCATACAAAAATATCCACGAGAAGTTACCAAAGTATCGCGTGCGTCGTTACTTACCAATTAGCGGACAAACATCAATTAATCAAAACAAAAAGCAAGTGAACACATGGTCTAAGCTTGAAGTCAGTAGCAAACTCATTCATTTAGTTCTAATATCCTATGTTAATCTATATTAGTCAATTAGCATGAAGCAATACAAAACTCTAACCAAAACTAGACAACACTAGGTCAATACTAGCTAAACGGTTTCAGATTGTGAATGAAGTTAGAAACATGCAATCAAATGGTACAAGTCAGTAGCAAATAGCCTCTACTAGATGCCTAAACAACCACAAAATCATGCCAAGGAGTTTCACACAAAATTATGGGTCGTTTGTACAAGTTACGGTGCAATCGTCGATCAAAAACAAGTTATTTACATGTAAGAAAGAAAAATCAAGTAAAATAGGAAAACATGATCTAAAATTTTCAATTCCAGGTTTTATGACCTATAGACATCCCTAATTATATGTACAAAAGGGAACCAACATTATTGCATGAATGCATTTTAATTTGAGAGCACAAACGTCACAATTGTCTATTAGAAACGCATGTTAATCGAGTCAAACAACACTAACCAAATACCAATCAAAACAAAGAATTAGGAGTTCATCTTTTATACACAACATCATGGGTTAGTCTACAGCAATCATACAAAAATTGGCAATTAGATTCTGATCCTAAAGTATTAAACGAAATCACTTTGCGAAATCTATCAAAACCGAAAGAAACATGAACATACCAAAGTAAATGATTTACTAAAAATAACAAACTAATTTCTAAAAATCTACAAAAAATACCACAATTATTTACACACATAGAAGTATCTAAAACATATTTTTTCATTTTTTATTTCAACTAAAAGTGAACTACAAGTCGAAAATTGAGGAAGAACAAAAATTGTAAAGAGGGAAATATACCAGACAGGGGGTGCAGGCAAGAGGAGGGCGCACACCCATTCAGATTTGGCCCAAAGGGTGTTTTTTTTTGTATGATTTTACTGCCAAAAAAGGCATGGGCCCGAGGGGGGTGTCAACAGTGAACCGGCTCAGAAGTTTGTTTTCTTGTATTGATCCAATTACCATTTTTATCAGATTTGTCACCAGATTATCGACTTAATATATCATCTTAATGCCCTATTAAACTTAAGCATCCCACTAATCATGATTTAACTCATCTAATTCTAATTAATCGTCAATTAAAGTATTAATCCTAGTGTTAACTAAAAGAGCAAAATAAGTGAAAGAATTGGGATTAGGGTTTTGTTACTTGTGACGCCTCAGCTTCTTTGAGAAGCTTCCTCCCCTTCGCAAAACGCAACGGCGGCCGAAGGCAGACTCTCCGATTCACCTCTCCCTTATCCACCATGAGCGACCGGACACGCCATCAGCTCATCCCTCACGCCACTCGTCTCTCCGTGATATGCGAAGATTGAAGTTGAAGCCTCTGGAGATTTTCTGATATCGAAGATTGAGAGGAATTTCTCGAGTGGAGATTCACGGATTGGAGGTTGTGAAGAATTTTCTGTTGAAGCCTGTTCTTGATGAATGAATATTGTTCAAGAGTGGATGATTGATGAACATGGTGGATTTGCGATAGGAAGATGATACCGTTGCGTATCGCAGATGGAGATTCAGAAGTTGATTGAAGATGTTTTGCGATGATGAATTGAAGAAGACCGATGGTTGAAGAATGTGTGAATTCAGAGAGGAAGCTCGAAGAGAGGTTTGTTACGTTTTTCCGTTCGAGGTTCTTTCCAATTCTTGTTACGTTCTGAATCTGTTATTTTGCTGATGAAGAGGATTGGTTGAAGATGATTGGTGGGAGGTTGAGGATTGAAGGCTCTTTCTGTTATAGATTTCTTTTTTTCCTCTGAAATCTTCTTCTCTTTTTCTGAGTTTCTGTCGATGATTTGATGAAGGTTGGTACAGAGATGAAGATTGGTGGTGGATGAATGAAGTTCGGTTGAAGATTGATGAAGAGAGAAAAATTGAAGGTGGTGAAGAAAATGGATTCTGAGACTGTGAAGGAAGAGAATTGAAGAATGTGGAGGAGAATGATGGGGGAGAGATGAATGAAGGTGATGGTGGTTCTGAGATCTTGAGCAATGGTGGAGAAGTGAGAAGTGAAGAAAATGGATCGAGGGAAAAGAAGATGATGAGTGAAGGTGAGTGTTCAAGTGGAGATCGAAGAAGAAATTCAGAGATGAGGAACTATGTTTATATAGAGGTTTGAAGGAGCTTTCAGGTTAGTCTCCCTGATTTTTTGTTATCTCATCCATTTGAGTTCTGTTAGTAATGGTTAGAAATCCTTGGGATTCAGTTATGGTTGTTAGGATTCGGTTAGTTCTGTTATGGTGTTGACTGCCTCTGTTTTTGTCTAGTTTCTGTTATAGGTTTGCTATATATGGTTAGGGATTAGTTTTAGAACAATTAGGAGTAATAGACACAAATAGGTATTTATGTGTAGAGATCCTCTTGGTGAACGTGACTAATGCTGAACCGGTTTATCATATGTGAACTTTTGCAAAGTATAAGCTAGTACAGCAGGTTTGATAGGAACCACATATAATCTATGCCTTTTTTATTGGACACATGTACCATCCCTGCATTACACACTTACACATGGCTTTTCTGTTAGAAATTGAATTGAATCTTATTTGAATCAATGCCAAAATTATCTGCTGCAGCTTGGTTGTTTATGAACATATGTAGGGTCTGACTTTTTGAAAATACGTTGGATGAATGCTCACGTTGAATTGTATGTTGCTGCAGATTAGGAATCATTTTCTTTATTATGTGTGGAGCTATCACGATGCAAGGGTGCTGTTCAGTTCCTTTGGACAATGGGAATAGCTTGAAGAATGGTGAGGATTCTTTGCAAAAGACACTTGAGTGTGCGGCTGGGACCCATTTCTAACCTTTGTCATAACCCCCCTTTTTTTGTAGGATTAGAATCTTTTGAGATTGAATTTTGCAAATGATGGATTTAGGAGATGATGTAATGGATTTTGAATGGGCTTTTAGTTTATGGATTTGGTTTTGATGTAAGTTTAGAGGTTTTTATGGTTTATGGATTTGCTCTGGTTGAAAGTGTAGATGGACATGGCTTGACTTTTGTAATGTATGTTTGGCTCTTGAAATGTAATGGATAATGAGCTTGGACATGTAATGAAATGGTTCCTTTTTGTAACAATATTTGATATGATGAGATGAAGTAACGAAATTTTCTTCCTCCTTTAAATAGCCTTTGAATATGTTCTTCCATCCATTTTGCTTTCTTTTTGAATTCAAGAATGCATTTCCCTCCTTTCTTCAAATGAATGAATACACACTCTTTTGGCGAAGCTTCAAACGAATAGCTTGTATTCCAAGTAATCAAATGAATCAAACTTTGGATTGAAGAATAAACCCGGTGACACCCTAACAATAAGATGATCATAGGAACAACCCTGAGAATCCACCAGTTGACACAAGCACAACGGAATGAACCTTACTCCACTATTAGTTGAAAACCTTAATAGAAACAAGCCTGCACAAGGTATGAACTTCAAGCCATGTGATGCCTCAGCTTTATCTACGACCTCGATCCCTTGCCAATTTTATTGATTAATGATGCATGTTATGTCAATGACCTAATGGAAAGATGCAGATGAATGCAAAGCGTAAGCCAAATAGAAATAAATTAGGGGTAGGACAAATTTGGGGTATGACAGCTGCCCCTATTTAATCGTCTTAAACTCGAAGGTGAGATTGACGTAAGTCTTTCGAACATTCGAGGTAGAAGAAGATTAAATACCAAGACCAAAAATTTTTCCTGAAAGTATGGTGAAGGTGTTATCCTTATTTTTTTCATTTTTGTGTCTGCTGGGGAAAGAGATTTTTTTTGGTTTTTCTGGTGGAGAAATATACAGCGAATAATTGGATTTGAATGGTGATAGCTTGTAACGTAGCCCGGGTGCCAATACAAGGTTCTCAAAGGAAATTTTACTACATGGAAGTGGTCGGAGCGGAAGTATGTCTGGTGGGAAGGTAAGATAGACAAGTGTTTTAAAGGAGATACAGACGAGTATCGACAGAATGACACATACGAGCATCAAAAGGGGAGATACAGACGAGTATCGAAAGAATGACACATACGAGCATCAAAAGGAGATACAGACGAGTATCGAAAGAATGACACATACGAGCATCAAAAGGAGATACAGACGAGTATCGAAAGAATGACACATACGAGCATCAGAAGGAGATACAGACGAGTATCGAAAGAATGACACATACGAGCATCAAAAGGAAGATACAGACGAGTATCGAAAGAATGACACATACGAGCATCAAAAGGAGGATACAGACGAGTATCGAAAGAATGACACATACGAGCATCAAAAGGAGATACAGACGAGTATCGAAAGAATGACACATACGAGCATCAGAAGGAGATACAGACGAGTATCGAAAGAATGACACATACGAGCATCAGAAGGAGATACAGACGAGTATCGAAAGAAGTGACACATACGAGCATCAAAAGGAGATACAGACGAGTATCGAAAGAAGTGACACATACGAGCATCAAAAGGAGATACAGACGAGTATTGAAAGAATGACACATACGAGCATCAAAAGGAGATACAGACGAGTATCGGAAGAATGACACATACGAGCATCAAAAGGAGATACAGACGAGTATCGGAAGAATGACACATACGAGCATCAAAAGGAGATACAGACGAGTATCGGAAGAATGACACATACGAGCATCAAAAGGAGATACAGACGAGTATCGAAAGAATGACACATACGAGCATCAAAAGGAGGATACAGACGAGTATCGAAAGAATGATACATACGAGCATCAAAAGGAGATACAGACGAGTATCGAAAGAATGACACATACGAGCATCAGAAGGAGATACAGACGAGTATCGAAAGAATGACACATACGAGCATCAAAAGGAGATACAGACGAGTATCGAAAGAAGTGACACATACGAGCATCAAAAGGAGATACAGACGAGTATTGAAAGAATGACACATACGAGCATCAAAAGGAGATACAGACGAGTATCGGAAGAATGACACATACGAGCATCAAAAGGAGATACAGACGAGTATCGGAAGAATGACACATACGAGCATCAAAAGGAGATACAGACGAGTATCGGAAGAATGACACATACGAGCATCAAAAGGAGATACAGACGAGTATCGAAAGAATGACACATACGAGCATCAAAAGGGGATACAGACGAGTATCGAAAGAATGACACATACGAGCATCAAAAAAGGGATACAGACGAGTATCGGAAGAATGACACATACGAGCATCAAAAGGAGATACAGACGAGTATCGAAAGAATGACACATACGAGCATCAAAAGGAGGATACAGACGAGTATCGAAAGAATGACACATACGAGCATCAAAAGGAGATACAGACGAGTATCGAAAGAATGACACATACGAGCATCAGAAGGAGATACAGAAGAGTATCGAAAGAATGACACATACGAGCATCAAAAGGAGATACAGACGAGTATCGAAAGAAGTGACACATACGAGCATCAAAAGGAGATACAGACGAGTATTGAAAGAATGACACATACGAGCATCAAAAGGAGATACAGACGAGTATCGGAAGAATGACACATACGAGCATCAAAAGGAGATACAGACGAGTATCGGAAGAATGACACATACGAGCATCAAAAGGAGATACAGACGAGTATCGGAAGAATGACACATACGAGCATCAAAAGGAGATACAGACGAGTATCGAAAGAATGACACATACGAGCATCAAAAGGAGGATACAGACGAGTATCGAAAGAATGATACATACGAGCATCAAAAGGAGATACAGACGAGTATCGAAAGAATGACACATACGAGCATCAGAAGGAGATACAGACGAGTATCGAAAGAATGACACATACGAGCATCAAAAGGAGATACAGACGAGTATCGAAAGAAGTGACACATACGAGCATCAAAAGGAGATACAGACGAGTATTGAAAGAATGACACATACGAGCATCAAAAGGAGATACAGACGAGTATCGGAAGAATGACACATACGAGCATCAAAAGGAGATACAGACGAGTATCGGAAGAATGACACATACGAGCATCAAAAGGAGATACAGACGAGTATCGGAAGAATGACACATACGAGCATCAAAAGGAGATACAGACGAGTATCGAAAGAATGACACATACGAGCATCAAAAGGGGATACAGACGAGTATCGAAAGAATGACACATACGAGCATCAAAAAAGGGATACAGACGAGTATCGGAAGAATGACACATACGAGCATCAAAAGGAGATACAGACGAGTATCGAAAGAATGACACAGACGAGTGTTTGAGAAGCTTGGTAGATGTACTTACTGGGGATTGGAATTTAGTCTTGAAATGATTTGCCAGGACGGAAGGCAAAGGATACGCAACACGGGGGTTGGATCTGAAAAAAATTTCCCGTACGAGGGAAGGAATCACGGAGGCTAGGGACGACTAGGCTCGGCAATAAGATGACAGTAACCACGGGGGGTTACGGGGATATTGATGCTTACGAAGCATAAGAATTACATTAATCCCTCAGGCCAAAGGCGGGGTGTAACTCTTCAAGAGTGGCAATCGTTTGAATCGCCACACACCAAGTATGATTATTCAAACGATTGAAAAATGAGATGGGTTGAACGCCCATCCTCATTCGCGCTCTAATCTGCACGCAGCATACGGGAAATAACCTTGGAGACAACAATTCTGACGAAGAAAGACATTGTATCCGATCCATACCGGAGAGGGAATATGAGACTTCTTCCGGGGATTGAGAAAACCAAGTATCGGCACTGTGGCTTGGGGAGATTTGTAGTGTAGTAGCAGATATCAATCGAAGTATGTAAGGACAACCTTTTATGTGGGGAGGTATCGTTGTCTTGAATGGATGCTGATTTGTATTATCTGGCTTATGCTTTGTATGCATGTTTGAATTTTTCTATGGCGTAATGCTCCATTTTGATGGATATGCTACGCTTTTGAGGATGCAATGTTATATGCAGTGAACACTATATGCAGGATGCCAAATAAAGGCATTAGTGAGGTAAACACCAGGGAGAACACCCTTGGCGTTCAGGACCATGTAGAGGTGCCAAAAGATATTGGACTTTTGACTTATAAAAGCACACTCTTGTTGTTGCCTTCCAGAACGTAGAATGACTTCGGACTTCTCACCATGTGCCACTGCTTGGAAGATTTTCAACTTGAGGAGATTCCCTCAATTCACCATGTTGGGGATTATCCGAATAAGGGCACCAGGTTGGAAAAATGGAACAACTCTCAGGAGAAATAAACTCCTGTGCTTGGGGAGAGACCAAATTTCTAGGAGAAATAAACTCCTATGGTCATGGAGAGACAATAAAACTCAGACGATTGTGCCCCAAGCTTCGTGACTTATGGAGGAATTTTCCCTAAAGGGTCCTTGGAGAGATTTGTCGAATCTCGACGTAACTGCCCCAGATTGGTTGAACTCAAGAGAGATTCCTCGACTTGATTGCCCCAAATTGATCAAGGCTCGAAGAGATTTATCGACATGATTGCCCCAGATATGCTGAATTTGATAGGTCAAACCTTGATTCAATTGCCCCTGATTGGGTACATCTTACTAGAGTCCTCAAGCTCTCTTGTTTTGAAGTCAAACAAACATGGAAACAAACTTTACCACGCTCAACGGAGTCTTCAAACTCTTCCCCTCAGGGTAATCAAAGGAAGCATTAACTGTTCATGCCCAACGAAGTTTTTTAGAGAACCTGCCCCTTGATGGTCAACATTTGAAATGATTGGCTTTTACTCCTCAGAGTTCTCAAGTCTCTTGCACTTTCACATGATCAAGTTATTCACTGATTCTCATGGTGATTTCCTTGATGTTAAGCACATATTTTGCATGCAAAAGAATGTTAATTCTAAGAGTGATAATTCTAATGCAAAGCCTATGTTAGTCTTGAAGTTGTAAAACTTTTTATGAAATGAGGTTGCGACCTTTTGTGACCGAATCACTAGTTGACACAACCTTGATTTTTGCATATGGAAGGTAAAGCAAGCATACGATACCAACATGGATATGTGTCTCGCTTCATTGGGAGTCAGTTAAACGCTATCTCATCGGAGTGCGCTTTCAAAATAAACCCTACTTCAATTAGGGCTTTTAAGGGTTGTAATTTGGCCGGGTTCACGGTTTTTTAGAAACAAAGGATTTTTAGGCTCAAAATTATTTGTACCCACCCCCTTCGTGATGTTCTCCATTCCTATGTTCAGTTAACTCGACACGAGTGTTCATCCCTCACAAGGAATTTGAAATGGTTGAGGAATCAATGAGGTTCTTTGGACATGGCGGTCACTCACTTTCTTATTCTTTTGATTCATTGTCACACGACTTTGTTCTTGCTTGGCAATTTCATCGTCATTTTTTTTCTATGCTTCTTTTGTCATTTTTTTTTTCATCCTTTTCTTCTTATATTTTTTTTCTCCATTTCTTTTCTGCTATTATTTTTTTTGAACAAGTCGTGTGACCTCGCATTATCTTTGATTTGTTGGAGGTGATTGCGACCGCCTCACTTATTTCATTTGTTGGAGGATTACCATTGTGGTATCGTCATCTCTTGATCTCTTGATGAAATAAGGATAATCATTGCGGTTTTGACATTCCTCGACTTTTTGAAGGATAACCATTGTTGTACCCTTTGATGTGTATCCTTTTAGTGAGTTTTGAACACTCGATCAAGTTAAATGAACACTATCCCGCCCCAAGGTTAAGATAAGGGTTTTCATGATTAGAAAAGAAACTCCTACTTCAAGGCTCAAAGGGGTTGACGAGGGTCTACCTCCCTTATATCTCCGGTGTTTGGGGATTTGAAATAATGCCTGTACATCCTCAGTAGGGTTTTATTCAAAAGCACACAATTAAAGATTTTGCATTTTTATTTTTCATCATTCTCCCTCAGCTTCTTGCCTACGCAAGTGATTAGTAAAGTTGATATCGTAATGCCAAAATCATTTTGTGAGTGAAAACGAATGGATTACTTCAAGACAAACATACATAATGTATTTTTATTTTCATTCAATGATTTAACAAGCTTTTACATGCTATCGATGCTTAAACACACAAAGGAAAAATTACTATGAGAATGCAGTAAGAAACTAAATGAATGTCGTTATTGAGGAGACTTGACTCCGTCTGGACTTATTGAGCTTGAATACTTTCTGCAGTTCCTTTCAAATACTTCAGATTACTTCAAAAGAGAACTCCAGCGAAGTCACGCAAGAGTTGTAAATTTTTGCCTTTCTTTAGGGATTCGAGCAATGCGAGTGATGCAATGCTCAAGATAAGAGTACGTCTTGCTTATCCCTCAATCGGGAGCCCCAAGTATAGATGTTGAAGAAGTATTCGCCTTCATAAATGGAAAGAATCTGATATGGTCATCAAACTCAAGAGAGCTACTTGTGGTGAAGAAGACCCAAAACACGAATCTTAACCAATTGAAATTCTGACAAACGGGGAAGCAACTGGGCACAAGGCAATAGAATCACATCAATTTGTTTCTCACATTATTTTTCTCTCTGTTAACAAGCAAGGGCCATTGAGAAGGAAATCATGAGAAAAGGCCACTGAGATATGAAGTAGAACCTTGAGGATGAGAAGCATTATGAAGAACACTCTTGATTACCACACGGAAGAAGATTCTGACGAAGTCACATAGGAATTTGTAATGCTTTTAGGGATTCGAGCAATGCAAATATCACAATGCTCAAGATAAGAGTACGTCTTGCTTATCCCTCGTGCGGGAGCCCCAAGCAACTTCCAAACGTGTACAAGAGGTGATTACCAATTTAGCTTCAATATCCAAACCATTCGGAGTGAGAGTAAATGACCCTTGGTATCAGGCACAAACCAACAATATCTAAATCAGCGGAGTCATGACCTTTTCTATGATTTCCAACCTTTCGTCCAAGAGGTGAAACCTTTTGTTAATTTCATTATTCGGAAACTTGAAGACTTCAATTTCCAAATTGTTCTCATGATGCGTTTCCTCCTTACCAAGGATAGGAACCTCAACAGTACTTCAAACATTCTGATTCACAAAACCTTCTCATGGGTGAGATTAAAATTTGCATTTGGCCTTTGAGGAACTTGTCTCAATTCTTCTTGTCAAAGAGAAAAGGCTTGAATAACCTCCATACATTGATTCATGTTAATCCCCATTTCCGTTCTTATCTCAGTCAAAACCTCACGGAGTTGTTCCATTGTTAACTTTCGAGCACTTAACGGTGAGAAGTCACTTTTGTTGTGGAAGTCTGAATTTGAGTAGAAAGGGCCCCCATAAGCTTCTGATAGAACCATGAAATGCATGATATTATGAATGCATGTTTCATTTATGAGAGATCCTAAAGTCTTTTCACACTTTCATTTTCCTTTTTTGGAATCAAAGCTTCTCTCTTTTTTTTGTATAGAATATCTTTTCTTTTCTTTTTCGCTTTTCTATTTCCTTTTTCTTTTTCTCCTTCCCTTTTTTTTTGGAAATAGACTTTAGGATCTTTCATAAATGAAGTGGACAAAGCAATGATGTTATGCAATGCAAGAGCATGGGATCAACGGTCCATATAATCTTAGTAACCACTGTACAATCCTCTGAATAACTGATACAGGTCAAATGTCACAGGATCAAAGGTCCGACACCTTTTTGAATACCAGGAAAACCAATAGTCACCAACAGAACAGAATAGTCACCAACGGTATCTGTCATGTATATCCCACCCCACTCACAGGTGTAGTCTAGGTCAAGGTAGGTCAATGGCTTCCAGCGTTATCAGTTCTCCTGAAACACCATTATTGTCGCAAATACATGCCAACAACGGTATCTCATTTGAACCTCGACTGGTCGTGGGTCTCATGATCGCAATCAACAGAACCTGACATTCTGTTGGCGTCATGACTATCCACTCTGTCCTAGGTATCCTATGTGTCACTCTGGCCTGGGTATTGGGCCTTTTACCTCATAGAACATCCCACCCAACCTGCAAACAGTGGAAATATATGGTCCCAAAGGGGATCCCAATCTAGTCCAGATGCATGCGGAAAATAAACATGATATGCAAGCGGGAAAGTAAACAGGACATGCGAAACATAAATAAATGCATAAAATAAATAAATGCACGTATAGACAAAACATAGCACACCCAGTAAATAAACAAACAAACGGATAGGCTAGGATCAACTCACTAAGGATAGACCCGCAATAGGTCTAGCAACATCCCCAGCAGAGTCGCCAGCTGTCGCACGCTCGCGAAAAATGAACAGAGTCGCCACCAATATATTTATCCCATAAGGGAAAGGAATACCAGGAAACCTAACAAAGGAAGGAACAAGGTCTTGCGACCAGAGAATCTAGGTGCGGGAGTCGGTTACGCGAGGGGAAAGTATTAGCACCCCTCGCGCCCATCGTACTCGATGGTATCCACCTATGTTTGTTTCTATCTAAAGGGTGTATAACTATGTCTAAGTCTATATGCGAAATGAATGCAAAATGTAGGGAAAATAAAGAATTGTACTCGCACGGGCCCTACCCCGCTGCCTACGTATCCTTTTCAGGAATCAGAGTTACCGTAGCTCGGCTAAAGATTTTCTGTTTGTTTTTGTGTTTTTTATTGGGCGGAGTCAACGTTCGCGCTTTTGCATAAGAGATCGACCTAGGATGCGTACAAGCGGAAATGACATTGCCCTTAGGTGCCAACGGGGCAAAAGAAAAAGAAATGATTGGTTTGTGTCTTTTAGGGTAGATGAGTGGTGAACAGTTCCCAATACCGGGCCACTCACCACTTTCTCTACTTTGTTTTAATTTGAACCATTGTTAGGTGTTTTAAGTGTTTTTGGGTTGTGTGTTTTTTAAGGGGAATTTACTTTGTAATCCGAATCACATAAAATGTATAATGATTGAGAAGCAGATTAGGGAATGAATCCCACTCACTTCTACCCCATTACGTAATGTTTGAGAAACAGATTAGAGAATGAATCTCACTCGTTTCTCTCCCATTAATTAATGTTTGAGAAACAGATTAGGGAATGAATCCCACTCGTTTCTCTCCCATTAAGTAGTGACCGAGAAACAGATTAGGGAATGAATCCCACTCGTTTCTATGCCACTAAGCGATTGAGAAACAGATTAGGGAATTAATCCCACTCATTTCTCTATCACTTTCTTAATGTGATTCGCATCTTCCTTTTTATTAATGTTTTAAAGAGTTGAAAAAGAAAAAGAATGCAAAAGGGAACTAGATCTAACATTCTAATCTATGTTATTCTAATCTACTAATGGCCCTAAGGTCAAGGGTACCTATCCTATCTCAATTCCTCTTAGCAAAGAAGGAAGAGTCTAAGGGAACATGGCAAGCAATAGTAAGGAGTAAGCAACATCAAAGCAAGAAATGAGAGGCTAAGCATGGAAACAAGAGAGAGAGGCCCCAAGTCAGTAGCAAAACAAGAGATTGAGTGTCCCAAATAAAATACAAAAGCATCACGGTATCATACAAAAATATCCACGAGAAGTTACCAAAGTATCGCGTGCGTCGTTACTTACCAATTAGCGGACAAACATCAATTAATCAAAACAAAAAGCAAGTGAACACATGGTCTAAGCTTGAAGTCAGTAGCAAACTCATTCATTTAGTTCTAATATCCTATGTTAATCTATATTAGTCAATTAGCATGAAGCAATACAAAACTCTAACCAAAACTAGACAACACTAGGTCAATACTAGCTAAACGGTTTCAGATTGTGAATGAAGTTAGAAACATGCAATCAAATGGTACAAGTCAGTAGCAAATAGCCTCTACTAGATGCCTAAACAACCACAAAATCATGCCAAGGAGTTTCACACAAAATTATGGGTCGTTTGTACAAGTTACGGTGCAATCGTCGATCAAAAACAAGTTATTTACATGTAAGAAAGAAAAATCAAGTAAAATAGGAAAACATGATCTAAAATTTTCAATTCCAGGTTTTATGACCTATAGACATCCCTAATTATATGTACAAAAGGGAACCAACATTATTGCATGAATGCATTTTAATTTGAGAGCACAAACGTCACAATTGTCTATTAGAAACGCATGTTAATCGAGTCAAACAACACTAACCAAATACCAATCAAAACAAAGAATTAGGAGTTCATCTTTTATACACAACATCATGGGTTAGTCTACAGCAATCATACAAAAATTGGCAATTAGATTCTGATCCTAAAGTATTAAACGAAATCACTTTGCGAAATCTATCAAAACCGAAAGAAACATGAACGTACCAAAGTAAATGATTTACTAAAAATAACAAACTAATTTCTAAAAATCTACAAAAAATACCACAATTATTTACACACATAGAAGTATCTAAAACATATTTTTTCATTTTTTATTTCAACTAAAAGTGAACTACAAGTCGAAAATTGAGGAAGAACAAAAATTGTAAAGAGGGAAATATACCAGACAGGGGGTGCAGGCAAGAGGAGGGCGCACACCCATTCAGATTTGGCCCAAAGGGTGTTTTTTTTTGTATGATTTTACTGCCAAAAAAGGCATGGGCCCGAGGGGGGTGTCAACAGTGAACCGGCCCAGAAGTTTGTTTTCTTGTATTGATCCAATTACCATTTTTATCAGATTTGTCACCAGATTATCGACTTAATATATCATCTTAATGCCCTATTAAACTTAAGCATCCCACTAATCATGATTTAACTCATCTAATTCTAATTAATCGTCAATTAAAGTATTAATCCTAGTGTTAACTAAAAGAGCAAAATAAGTGAAAGAATTGGGATTAGGGTTTTGTTACTTGTGACGCCTCAGCTTCTTTGAGAAGCTTCCTCCCCTTCGCAAAACGCAACGGCGGCCGAAGGCAGACTCTCCGATTCACCTCTCCCTTATCCACCATGAGCGACCGGACACGCCATCAGCTCATCCCTCACGCCACTCGTCTCTCCGTGATATGCGAAGATTGAAGTTGGAGCCTCTGGAGATTTTCTGATATCGAAGATTGAGAGGAATTTCTCGAGTTGAGATTCACGGATTGGAGGTTGTGAAGAATTTTCTGTTGAAGCCTGTTCTTGATGAATGAATATTGTTCAAGAGTGGATGATTGATGAACATGGTGGATTTGCGATAGGAAGATGATACCGTTGCGTATCGCAGATGGAGATTCAGAAGTTGATTGAAGATGTTTTGCGATGATGAATTGAAGAAGACCGATGGTTGAAGAATGTGTGAATTCAGAGAGGAAGCTCGAAGAGAGGTTTGTTACGTTTTTCAGTTCGAGGTTCTTTCCAATTCTTGTTACGTTCTGAATCTGTTATTTTGCTGATGAAGAGGATTGGTTGAAGATGATTGGTGGAAGGTTGAGGATTGAAGGCTCTTTCTGTTATAGATTTCTTTTTTTCCTCTGAAATCTTCTTCTCTTTTTCTGAGTTTCTGTCGGTGATTTGATGAAGGTTGGTACAGAGATGAAGATTGGTGGTGGATGAATGATGTTCGGTTGAAGATTGATGAAGAGAGAAAAATTGAAGGTGGTGAAGAAAATGGATTCTGAGACTGTGAAGGAAGAGAATTGAAGAATGTGGAGGAGAATGATGGGGGAGAGATGAAGAAGGTGATGGTGGTTCTGAGATCGTGAGCAATGGTGGAGAAGTGAGAAGTGAAGAAAATGGATCGAGGGAAAAGAAGATGATGAGTGAAGGTGAGTGTTCAAGTGGAGATCGAAGAAGAAATTCAGAGATGAGGAACTATGTTTATAAAGAGGTTTGAAGGAGCTTTCAGGTTAGTCTCCCTGATTTTTTGTTATCTCATCCATTTGAGTTCTGTTAGTAATGGTTAGAAATCCTTGGGATTCAGTTATGGTTGTTAGGATTCGGTTAGTTCTGTTATGGTGTTGACTGCCTCTGTTTTTGTCTAGTTTCTGTTATAGGTTTGCTATATATGGTTAGGGATTAGTTTTAGAACAATTAGGAGTAATAGACACAAATAGGTATTTATGTGTAGAGATCCTCTTGGTGAACGTGACTAATGCTGAACCGGTTTATCATATGTGAACTTTTGCAAAGTGTAAGCTAGTACAGCAGGTTTGATAGGAACCACATTGAATCTATGCCTTTTTTATTGGACACATGTACCATCCCTGCATTACACACTTACACATGGCTTTTCTGTTAGAAATTGAATTGAATCTTATTTGAATCAATGTCAAAATTCTCTGCTGCAGCTTGGTTGTTTATGAACATATGCAGGGTCTGACTTTTTGAAAATACGTTGGATGAATGCTCACGTTGAATTGTATGTTGCTGCAGATCAGGAATCGTTTTCTTTCTTATGTGTGGAGCTATCACGATGCAAGGGTGCTGTTCAGTTCCTTTGGACAATGGGAATAGCTTGAAGAATGGTGAGGATTCTTTGCAAAAGACACTTGAGTGTGCGGCTGGGACCCATTTCTAACCTTTGTCATAACCCCCCTTTTTTTGTAGGATTAGAATCTTTTGAGATTGAATTTTGCAAACGATGGATTTAGGAGATGATGTAATGGATTTTGAATGGGCTTTTAGTTTATGGATTTGGTTTTGATGTAAGTTTAGAGGTTTTTATGGTTTATGGATTTGCTATGGTTGAAAGTGTAGATGGACATGGCTTGGCTTTTGTAATGTATGTTTGGCTCTTGAAATGTAATGGATAATGAGCTTGGACATGTAATGAAATGGTTCCTTTTTGTAACAATATTTGATATGATGAGATGAAGTAACGAAATTTTCTTCCTTCTTTAAATAGCCTTTGAATATGTTCTTCCATCCATTTTGCTTTCTTTTTGAATTCAAGAAAGCATTTCCCTCCTTTCTTCAAATGAATGAATACACACTCTTTTGGCGAAGCTTCAAACGAATAGCTTGTATTCCAAGTAATCAAATGAATCAAACTTTGGATTGAAGAATAAACCCGGTGACACCCTAACAATAAGATGATCATAGGAACAACCCTGAGAATCCACCAGTTGACACAAGCACAACGGAATGAACCTTACTCCACTATTAGTTGAAAACCTTAATAGAAACAAGCCTGCACAAGGTATGAACTTCAAGCCATGTGAAGCCTCAACTTTATCTACGACCTCGATCCCTTGCCAATTTTATTGATTAATGATGCATGTTATGTCAATGACCTAATGGAAAGATGCAGATGAATGCAAAGCGTAAGCCAAATAGAAATAAATTAGGGGTAGGACAAATTTGGGGTATGACAATTCAGATGCTCTTTTATAGTAAAATAGCTGTCACCAGTCTTTCCAGAAAATGAACACGTGTTCACTTTATTTTGGACAAGCATGCGTGCAGTTGAGGAGACGCCGCCCTAGGTAACTGTGCAAATCATTTCATTTTGCTACCTTATCTCTCCTAACGTCATTTCTCATTAAATGCATATTGATGTCATTTTTTTTGTAATCATTTCTTTTAAACAGTTTTCTTTTTACTTTATTTTATTTTTCAAACCGTTTAAATAACCCACTTCATCTTCATTTCATCTTTTTCACTCTCTCTCCATTTGTTTATCTCTCTCTTTGCATTCGTCTCTTTCAAACCCTAGTTTGTGATCTGAAACCAAGCAACATCATCATGTATTCATCATCAAGTTCATCTAGTCCAGTAGAAAGACTCACTTCTACTCAGATTCTTTTACGCAAGTATGGGTATGCTCCTCTGAAAACCTGCATGATTCCCACTGACGAACTGGAAGTTCTCTGTGAGTCTGCTGTGGACTTCAACAACCTAAGAGCAAACAGTTTTCTGTGTGATGCTAGAATATTAGCATAGGGATGGTCAAACTATCTCGATAGATTGGTTGGACCAATTTATCCTGAACTGGTGAAGGATTTCTGGGTACATGCAACGGTTACCCCAACTGCCATCATTTCCTTCGTGCTACGGCATGAAGTGGTTATTACAGAAAAGCTCATCAGGAAGCTATACAACCTGGATAACGAAGAAGGTTGCACCGGTCCTCAACCTGGAAGGGTTAACTGGTATCAGGTTGAACAACAAATCTCTCTTGCTTTCGGAACTGAATCTCATAAAACCGGTACTTTGAGGCCGTTTTATCAAGTGTGGGCTGAGATTATTCTGGTTTCTCTTCACCACAGGAAGAAGCTATTCTCCTCCTCTACCTACATCAGTCATGATCACAAGTATACTCTCTTCTGCATTGGCAGAAAGATAGAACTCAACATCTCTCACATTCTGTTTGAGAATCTGAAGACTTCTATTGTTGACTCAAGAGAAGAAGAAAGGGCAAAGTATCCTCATATTCCAAGGAACACTATTCCTTTCGCCAGAATGATATCTGACATTCTGACTAAAAGTAATTTACTGGATACTATCAGGACCCTTGGAGCGTCCCAATTTCTTGGAGTTTTTCAAGGTCCCGTCTTCAACGGTATGGATTTGTTCAGACTTGATCTCATCCAGAAGGTATCTTCTGTTGGTACAAGCTTTCCAGATATTCTGTCAAGGAGAGTTCCTATTGAAGGTTTTGCCACTTTGTTTCATTTAGAACTTCATAAGGCTGTCAAGCACCACTTGGAAGATTCTGTTAGGAAACAATCTGAATTTGATCCTGCGTGGATCCGTGGTAGAGTGCTTCTGTCAAAAGCTGATCTTCAAAAGAAGGATCAGAAGAAACAACAGGCTAGGCTAAAAAGAAAGGCTCAAGAAGATGAGGCCAAGCAAGCCAAGAAGCAGAGGATCACCTATGATCCTGACAAGGTGAACACTCCAGAATATCAGCAGAAGAAAATTAGAGATTCCTTTCGTACTCCCAGATCTGCAAATGCTCCTTCTGCAATTGTCTCCAGGCATGTTTTTACACCTCCTTCTGTACCTCAATCTTCTACCCAACCACCTCTTTCTGAACCACAAAACACCTTCACTATACTAAATCCTCTATCACCTTCTCTTTCTACTCCTGTCTTAAACCCTACACCACTAAATATTCTTCCTCCAACTCCTTCTGACAAGCCATCCTCATCAACACCTATTATAATTATTCCTTCTTCACCTACTCCAATCACAGATATCCCTTCATCCTTAATCATTCCAACAGATATCCCATCTTCCTCAACCACCGCACCTCCACCTTCTCTATCCCATCCCCTACCTACCAGAAAATCCAACCCATACTGCCTTCTCTACCCTGACTACAAATTCACCTTCAACCCACTTGAACCTGAACCCCATATCTACCTGGAGTTGTTTAGAAGTAAAGTGATCAATAGGCTGGACCTCTTGAAGGATGCTTTCCTCAATGGACTTGATGATGTTTCTACGAGAAACCTCTGGAGAAGCTTTCGCCAGGATTTTCAAGTAGGAACTATGGGAGTACAGAAGAGACTAGTGGCTGCTGCCCCTGGTTATGCTGGTTACCTTCTGGAGGGTGATAATGGTATCTACTATCATCCCCTTAGAAACAGAGTTGATGTTGAGGAGAAGAGATTTGTGGATGAGCTGGAAGAAGCAAGAATTGCTGCTGCAATGGAAGCTAACCCTTGCAGGGAGATTGTGGTCTGGAGACCTCAATATCCTGTTCTGCTCGGAGACTTCAGGACTCTCTTTGAATTTCTGAGGGAAAACCCTTCTGAGAAAGACCCAAGCTTGGTCATTCCAGAAGTTGTTGACCCACCAGAAGTTGAAGGTCCTTCTGCTTCTAGGAATCTTGCTGCCATTCTTCAGGCACTTAAGAATGGAGATTCTGAGGTTCCTGCTGCAGACTATGGAGATGCTTCTATGGAAGAAGCAGATGCTGAAGATCATGTTGCTGAAACCATTCCTGTTGAGGAAAATCCTGCAAATGATCTGATCATGGAAGCTGCGGATCAGAATTCCATCCCTTTGGAAAGAAGTTGTGAAGCTTCTTCTGATGAACCTTCTCGTCTTGCAAGAACTTTGGAAGTCATTCAGAAGAACCAGGATGAGCAGAGATCGATCAACGCTGAGTTTCGTGCTTTCATGGAAAGGTAGAATGAGAGCAACAATGGGATTCATGATATGCTGGCCAAGATCATGTCAAAGCTGGGGTCATCTTAGATTGAGTCTTAGTTTGTTTTCTTTTGTTTTGCTGCATCTGTTTTTCTTTGCATTTCTCTTGCCCTTCCTCTTGTACTTCTGAACCTTTTCTCCGTGCTGAATGAAAATTATCATTTTTTTCTTCTATGTGTCTATCTTGTTTTTCATCTGAATCTTTTATGTTTTTGATGTTATGACAAAAAGGGGGAGAAAAATGTGATAAATGATTTGATTTACTTTATCAGTTGCTGGGAGAAAGGCTCCACATTTCTAACAGAACTTGCAAAGTTCTATGTCTTTGAGTGTTGTTTTGCAGGAATTGAAGATCCTATTTAAAGCTCAACATGAGAAGCAAAGACATGGGGAAAAGCAATTCTATAGAGAATCACGCTCATGGAAATTGAAGCAAGCTGAGTGCTTTAAAGCCTCAAGAATCAGAAGCAAGAAGGAAGAATGTTCTGATATTCTGATGATAGAATATACTTTCATTCTTATTCTTTACATGTTCTGATGCATGTTTTTAGTTACAAAATATGCTCTGAAACATTTTGTGTGTGTGCTCTGATACATATTATATGTTCTGAAACATATTCTATGTTCTGATTCATTCATGCTGACTTTTGTTGTTTAGTTTGTTCTGTAACATTTCAGGATGTAGAGATGCTCTGATGATGCTCTGGTACATTCAACAATGTTCTGATACAATCTAGCATGAAATGACTCAAGAAGAAATTCAAGCTCTGAAGCTGTCCAATGGAAGCAAGAATCAGAAGCTATGAATATTCTGAAGATCTAGGAAATTCAAGTTCTGAAGTTGTCCTATGGAAGCAAGAATCAGAAACTGCGAATGTTCTGAAGATCAAAGCATATGTGAAAGTCTCTACTGAAATACTCAGGGAAGTCTTTTATTTATAAAAATTCTTCTAGTATTTATTTCAGAGGGAGATTATTTATCTCAGGGGGAGATTGTTAATCTCAGGGGGAGACATATTCACACATTGTCTATATGCTTATGCTATAGCTGTGTAATTGTCTTTAGCCGTCTGATATTCTGATCGCAAATTCATATCATTTATGTATGTTTTTGTCATCATCAAAAAGGGGGAGATTGTTAGAACAAGATTTGTTCTGATCAATATTCTTAGTTTTGATGATAACAAGTATATGAATTTTGTATGAGATAATGTGGTACTCTAATACTATGCAATTACCGTTTCAGGAATTATATAAAGAGTATGCACAAAATCAGCGCAAGAAGCACTGACTCAGAAGGTTCAGCATGCAACATCAGAACATGGTCTGGCAAGACATCAGAAGATGGTCAAGCAGAATCAGAACATGGGTCTATGGAAGCATCAGAAGAACTTGAGATCAAAAGCAGAAGCACTGAAGTTCTCATGGTATCACGCTCAGAAGCTCTTCAAGGTCAGAAGATAAGAAGATGCTCTGCACCAAGCTGTTTGACTCTGATGACATTCAAACGCTGTTTACACAAACATCAGATCAGAAGCAAGTACTAGACTGGCAGGCTACGCTGACTGACAAAAGGAACGTTAGAAGCTATTAAAGGCAACGTCAGTAGATACAGCGGAAACAAGGCTCGAGGTAGTTGACAAAAGAGTGAAACATTAAATGCAATGCTGTACGAAATACGCAAAGCATTAAATGCTCCCAACGGTCATCTTCTCAAGTGCCTATAAATATGAAGTTCTGATGAGAAGCAAAAAAAAAAAACGAATTACAAACTCTGAATCAACTTGCAGAAACGCTGTTCAAATCAAAAGCTCTCAAACTTCATCATCAAGCTCACTACATTGCTGTTGTAATATCTTAGTGAGGTTTAAGCTTAAACTTAACAGAAAATCACAGTTGTGATAATAGCTTTTTAAGAAGCATTGTAACTCTTAAAAAATTTGTTTACATTAATTTGTAAGCTCTAGAGTGATCAGGTTGTTGATCAGTATACTCTAGCAAGTCTTAGAAGTTGTCTAAGCAGTTTGTTCCTAGAGTGATCAGATTGTGATCAGGATACTCTAGAAGACTTAGTAGTTGGCTAAGTGGAAAACCATTGTAATCAAGTGTGATTAGTGGATTAAATCCTCAGGTGAGGTAAATCACTCCAAGGGGGTGGACTGGGGTAGTTTAGTTAACAACGAACCAGGATAAAAATCATTGTGCAAATTGTTTTTATCTTACAAGTTTTAAAGCTACACTTATTCAAAACCCCCTTTCTAAGTGTTTTTCTATCCTTCAATTGGTATCAGAGCATGGTCATGGGTTCGAATCCCCCCGGCAGACACTGGGGGGGAGATTGTTGGATAAATAAATCCAGCGTCACCCTTAGGGATTCGAATGGGCTTAACATCCCAACCCATGGCGCCTAGAGAGAGCTTACAAACCTCGCTTTAGGTGCAGCCCCTGAGGGCTCATACTATAAGGAAATAAAGTTGCGCCCTCACTAACAGCAATTGCTTTTAGCGCAGTGGTAAGCGCTTGATCCTACACATAGTTGATCAGCTGCTCTGCTGAAGTGTGATGCTCTTGTATTTCCTTCAAGAGTTTTCTTATAGAGTTTCTATGGGTGTTATCTCCAGAACCATAGTAATTGGGGTTCAGGTATTTAGAGTGTCCTTTTATTCTTTTCATATTTTTGTTGTGTCTTAGTTTGTTTTGTTCTCATGTCCTTCGTGCGAATATGGGTATGTTTAGAGTCTGTGAAGGTTATGTTTGTCAACTTGTGGCATACATACGGAAAAAGGGTAGTTTTCAGACATTGTTTAGTCTAAGGTCAATCTTTGCAGTTGTTTTACAAAGATGTCGAATAGGATTTCCTTGTTCGTGTCTGTTTGTTTTTGCAGCTTCTCCAAGTGTTTGTTTTGAGTCTTATTATAGTCTTTAACACAAATTATGTCTTGTGTTCTGAGTTATCCATTATAGAGGTATGGGTTCTCTATGTCTGTAAATTGATAATTCAAGTGTCTATTTCTATTGGTTTGTTGCCTCTTGTGCTTTAAAAGAGGATGTCATGTCTCTCTGTGTCGTAGCATAATTCTCAGTTTGAGGGGGAGTATTTGGTATTTTCTTCCTCATGGGCACCATGACTTTAGTTGTTTCTTCTTCTATGTGAAGTTGGTGTCTGTGGTATTATGGTTTCTGTGCTATAGTGAGTTCTCCTTCTAGTATGAAGCATTTGTCATATTGTGGCTAAAAATGGGGAGAAGTGGTTATTATTTTATCTCTGTGGAGCATCTTTTAAGGGAAGAAACTATGTGTTATCCGTGGGAATTTTAAAAGAGAGAGAGAACATTGAAAAGTGAGACTGCCACAAAGAAGTCCTGGCATGATATCAAAAATCATAGACAAAGACTGAAGACTGTCTCATACTAAGATTGTAGATCATAAACAGTGACTATCTGAAGACTTCCAAATTGATGCTACTGTACTTGATTATTAAAGACCATTTTTTAGCTTCCGTAATACAAAGGTTGTATAAATTAGTTTTAGCTAAAATAAGCCAAACGGGGATATTGTTGTTTCTCTATAATTTGAATTGGCATTATGTTTGATAAAACTAATATAGTAGAAATTAGTTAAATAGGATATATAACTTGTAAGAGAAAGCAGGTGGAAGTTCTATTTAACAAAAGAACATGTTGAGTTGAAATGTTTCAACATTTGGACAACATGTCGAAGAAGATGTCCTATGCAAGTCATTCGACATCTGCACTTAACAGAAAGCATAATATTAAGGAAATATTATGAAATCTTATATGGCGCTCAAATTAAGGATAAAAGTATTTATGTGTTGTCTCTGATTTCAAGATATTTGATTAGTTACTAAATATGGAGAATATTTAGGAATCTAATATATATATATATATATATATATATATATATATATATATATATATGTATATATATATATATATATATATATTTGAAGCCCTATTTTCATGGAGAATATTTTGGAGGGCTTTTAGCAGCTATATATATATATATATATATATATATATATATATATATATATATATATATATATATATATATATATATATATATATATATATATGTATATATATATATATATTTGAAGCCCTATTTTCATGGAGAATATTTTGGAGGGCTTTTAGCAGCTAGTCCTATATTTGTGGTGAATATCCTGGAGTGTTTCTAGCCATTGTTTTGTTAAAGATAAAGGGCCAAATAGTTTCAGAAAATGTGGAGACATTTTAGGAAATAAATGATTGAAGTCCTAACTTCAAGGAGAATATTTTCGAGCGCTTCTAGCATGGATTCTATTTTGAATTAGATTTGATAACTTGGAAGGTGTTGAGACTTTCTAGGAAACACATGATATTATTCCTATTTTTATGCAGAATCTTCTACAGATTTGTAACAGCTAATGAGCTGTGATTGAAGGCCCAAATCTAGTTGGGTATAGGTTATAAATAGGAGCTTTGTAACCTAGGTTTAAGGAGTGAGTCGAATATATCAAGATGTAATCATTAGGGCTAGGTAAAGTGAACCACCCGACCTGTGGGATGGTGTACCCCTCGAAGCCTGTAGGAAAGAGGAAATACTTATGTTCTTGGAGGAAGCTATGAAGCAACTCTAAGTTAGTGTTATTAGTCAACTGGCTTGGCTATGTATTTTCATGGAAGTATGTCTTCCAAACTGTTTATCTGAGTGAGCATAATGTTGATGATTAGGTCGTTGTTACAACTCCTTGGACTGGAAAACTTTACAACATTATTGTGGTGTTTGGGAGTGAGAGGGGTTTCTCATATCTAGGAAGTTCTTATGTAGAAATTGCATTGGGTAGTGATTAAGTGAGAAGTCAGTAAATCGGAGCTAGAAGTTGTTTGCATTGTGCTTTGAATTGATACTGCTGATAGTGGACTTTATCCCTGGCTTGATCCCCCCAGAATAGGAGAGTTGCTCCGAACTGGGTAAGCAATTATGTGTTTTATTTATTGCTTTTCAGCTTTTCTGTTTATATCGGTATATACCTTGCTGTGTTCTTAATGTTGGATCAGATTTCTTGACATGCCATATGACATTTGAAGTCTGACTTGCCAGAATTCCAACATTAGTAATCAACTTGAACCATAAAAAACTTAATGAGGACTTGGACTTTGATTACTATACTCTATGCTTGGAGGATGGACTATTGGATTGAGACCTATATACCTTGACCTTGGCCCTTTTGGAATTTGTCTGAAGTCCTAGGGGTTTACTCCAAGGCATTGGTTTCATTTTCTCTGTGTGCAGGTTCTTGGAGTTATATACTTTGTCCGAAATCCTTGGGGTTTACTCCAAGGCATTGTGTTTGGTAATTCCTCTATATAAAGCTGTTTCTCTAGCCAATTTTTGTCTTAAGTTCTTGGGTTTATTCCAATGCATTTGTTTGCAATTTATTCATATGAAGATGCTATTTTGAACTCAAGAAAGTTCATCTGGCACATTGAAGCTTTGAAATAAAAATGAGGACTATGCTTGATTCTTAATTCATCTGAGGCTTATTTCATTTGAGGCTTATTTCATTTGAGGCTTGGTTTCCTCTTGGTATTATACTTGCTTGGTTTGTTATTCCAAAGAACGGGAACTCTAAATTGACTTTTTAATGTCAAGTGTTGGCTTCTTGTTGGTTAGACCTTTCCTTTACCTTATCTTTTACTTTGTGATTTAGGATAGTCCTTTCGTCTCTTGCCCCTTTATTAAATTTTCACAACTTTCTCCCTCCTTTTAAAAATCTTCTTATGTTCGCAAACTTTTAAAACTCTTTGGACAAAACTTTTATTCAAATCTTTTCGCTATTTGTGGCTTTTATCTTAAAACATATTTTCTAAGGATTAGGCTCGAGTAATCGTCATAGTCAATATGTGATTCCCTATGTCCTTTATATTGATTAATATAGTTGATTATTTTCCACTTGAAAGAGTTAGTGGCATTCTCGTTGATCTCTATTCAAGTTGGAGCCCTTCTTTCACTTGTGACACAAAGAATAAACTTGTGTTTAGGTTCAAGTATGGTTAGTTGAGTTTTCTCCTATGAGACGATAAAGTGTCTCTTCATTTCAATCAACCCTTCGTTTCCCTTTGAGCAAAACTATGTAGCAACCTGCCCTAAAATTTTTAGATTTTAGAGTCGCCACCTATTATGCCAGGGCGAATAGGAAACCCTACGAAGTTTAGAGATCTGGATAAGTTATTATAATCAGGTCAAGGGAAGGTGTTAGGCACCCTTAAACCTTTCCTAAGTTTTTGTCTAAGGTAAAGGTTTATGGCTAATAAAGAAAGGTGACAGAAAGTTAAATAAGGCAAATCTTGAACCTATTGAAATTTTGGGGAAGGGTACTCGACTTGTTACCAAGTGCCTACGTACCTCCTTATGGAGGATCAGAGTCTACGTAGTTCGGGGTATGTTGGTGTTTTTTAGAGGTTGTATGCCTTCAAAGTTTGTATGTTGAAGTGTATTTTAAATTACCGTACGCAGTTTGGTAATTGTCGCAGTTTTGTGTAATTCGCAGTTTGTGAAAATGTTAAAAGTTTATTATATGGCATACAACCCTTTTTAATATTTTGAAATTTTATTAATTGCGTTGATCAATTGATTTGATCAACATAATTAACAAATTAGTAAAGAATTACTAATTATCGTAACCAATTGAATTGATTAAAACCCTTAGTAAATAGAACCAGTTCAAATAAATTATTTAAATTAAAGTCAATTGAATAATTTATTATTAATCATCGTAATCAATTGGTTTGATTAAAATAATTAACAAATCGACCCTATCCTAAATTAGCTTGACAAAAATAATTTTGTCGCTAATTATCGCAATCAATTGATTTGATTAAAACAAATAGCGAAGTGACCTTGATATAAACGTTTTAATACAAATTAATCTTAATATATTTAGTTAAATTAAAATAAGATTTTTTTATCAACGCGACTATTAGGCATAATCGAATCGATTAAAAAAATTTGCATAAAAAAATCAATTAAAAAAATGATTAAAAACTTAATAAATAAATTAATTTTGTTTTAGGGCGCAGGGGGGTATAGTTTTAGTTTAATAATAATCCAGAAAAAAACAAGAACCCTAATAATTCTTCAAACAAACCCCAAGAACCCTAACCCTATTCAAGAACCCTAACAATTCTTCAATCAAACCCCAAGAACCCTAACCCTATTTAAGAACCCTGACAATTTCACGAAGAACCCTAACCCTAGATTAGAACCCTAATCCCCAAATTTCCAGAAACCAAGACTAAAACACACATGCATTCGACATAATAACCTAAGATAAGTCCGATTTGTTACCTTTTGTCTTGTATTCTGGATCATGTAAGCTCCAATCTCTTCACTAATCCTCCTCTTTTTTGCTCGCAAGTGTCTTCGCAAGGTTGAAGGCTATGGATTCGCGACTCTCCAACTCTGATTCCTCTTTTTCTTTTTCTTTTTCTCTTAGATTAGGTTTTAGTTTATATAGCCTTAGGGTTAGATTTATTTTAGTAAGACTAGATTCAATCTGTTATAATCTTTAGATTTGATTAGATTAGAATGATTTGTATTTGATTGTAATATATTTGATTTGTTGTAAATTGATTCATGAAATAAGATTTGATTTTATTTTAGGTTTGATTTAGGTTTTTAGGATTTGATTCAATTTGTAAATTAGATTGATTCTGTATTTGGACTTTTAATATAAGATTTGATTTTAATAATAATAATAATGATTAATAGTAATATTAATATAATTGATATAATAGATTTGTTTTTAATGATAATACTAACTAAATAATAAAATAAAGATAATAATTTATATATGGTTTGTATAAAAAGAAATTAATGTTAGAAAAAAAAATGTTTAAATAGGGAAAAAACCGAAATATATAATTTAAACAAAAAATTAAAAATTAAAAATTAAGAACAAGTTAATGGGCCTAAATTTTCAATTGGGCTCAAAGGACATCCTATAGATACACCCCCACATTCAATTAGAAGGTTTTTTTTATAAAAGATTTGGTTTAACAATATAAATGTTAAACCCCATAACTCCTAATTTTGATACCCTCAATAAATTAATAGACGTGAATCGTATCGGGTAAATTTTGGGGTATGATAGCGGCCCCTATTTAATTATCTTGGATTGAATGGCGTGAGAATACACAGGTCTCACGCTTTCTGGATCGAAGAGTTATTAAATAATGGAAGACCCCTAAATTTACCTTGTACTAGAAGGTGAAAGAGGATTGTCTTGCTAAAGCCTGAGACTTACATAGCGAAGACTCGCAGTCTGTTGTGTAAAAGAAATGGTCCACTTGCTATAGTGCTAGCAGGCTTTCGCGGTTTGTAAACAATTTGCTAACTATAGTTCTAGTAAGCTTTCGTAGTTTGTGTAAAGGGAAGGATTTACTATAGTTCTAGTAAGCCCTTGTGTACATCCTAGATGAGGAAGGGATTACCTGTTATGGCTCTAACAAGCTTACCTGCGTAAAAGGGATTACCTGCTATGGTTCTAGTAAGTTTACCTGCGTAAAAGATACTCTTGCTATAGTGCTAGCAAGATCACCTGTGTAAAAAGATTTACTTGCTATAGTGCTAGCAAGATCACCGGTGTAAAAAGATTTACTTGCTATAGTGCTAGCAAGATCACCTGTGTAGAAGATTGTATTGTAAATGCGTATGAACCATATACATGCATGTGATTCTATTGTTTGTATAATGTGGATGTATGAACCGTTTGTATATGAGTAATGTTTGATAGTATGATCACTGGGTGTCGAGTGTAAATGCTGCATGTATGTATGCTAATGCGTATATATGTATGATGATCCCAAAGTTTTATCTCCTCATAACCCATTGAATTTGTTTAACCCTGCTTGGCCTTGTGCCACGGCTTTGCTTATGCCAATTTGTAATGTTTATGCGTAGAATGTTTCTGAGCAAAACTTCGGGTTTTAGTCTCCTTTTAGACCATTAGGTCCTGAACCAATCCCTTGATACCCTTTGAATTTGGAATCTTCTAGACGTTTTGAGATGTGTGGGATGTCATTTAGAATAAATCCTAGTTCGGATTGTATTTGAATGATCCGTTGATAATGTTTTTGTGATTGTAAGATATCTTTTGTAAAAGGATCGTGACAGATCAGAGTGATTGTGGCGTAGAGCGTATGTTATCCTCCGGATATTTCGTAATTTCGTTTTGTTGCTTCTGTATTAAAAATTTGTTTTGTAAGTTCCCCATAATAAATTCAGTATAAAGTTTATGAAAATTTTGTCCTTTGCAAATGGTATTGAAATAACGGGAAAGCGCGGTATGAAGGAAAGAAAAAACTTTATTGATATTGCCTTAAATCGGCGAATGTACAAGATGTGAAAAGAAAATGACAAATAGAAATGATATTAATACTGCCGTTGCTCCTTTGTTCTCGAGGGTCCCAGTAATCCTTTGCCTTTAGAAGTGAATGATTGCACGAATCCTTATCCTTTGTAGTTCGTCTTTGGTTCATAGCTTATGATCCTGCCTTTGTTAGGCGTAATATTTCTTTACCGCATCGGAATTGATTGGGTGTGGTAATTCATCCCCGTCCATTATAGTGAGGACAAGTGCTCCTCCTGAGAATAACGTTTTTATGATATATGGACCTTCGTAGTTAGGTGTTCATTTTCCACGAGCATCAAGTTGAGGTAGTAGAATTTTCTTGAGAACGACATCTCCTTCTTAGAAAGTTCGAGGACGGACCTTTTTATCAAACGCCTTTTTCATCCTTTTCTAATAGAGTTTCCTGTGACACAAAGCCGTCAGTCGCTTTTCTTCAATGAGATTAAGCTGATCAAAACGGGTTTTTACCCATACCGATTCTTCTAACTTTGTGTCCGCCAGGACTCTTAATGAAGGAATCTCCACTTTGATAGGGAGGACTGCTTCCATACCGTAAACCAACGAAAATGGTGTTGCTCCTGTGGATGTGCTTACCGAGGTTCTGTAGCTGTGTAGGGCGAAGGTAAGCTGTCATACCACAAAGTTTGACCATCCCATTTTCAACTTCAAACTCATACCAAAGTTCAAGACTCAAGGACAAACTCTCCTAAACAATGACCTCATAAACTAGGGTTTTGATTTCTCTGAAGAAAATTAATAAATCAAGGTCTCCAATTGATTTCTTATGGCTTATGATGTTTCAAACTATAACTATGGAAAAATACAAGCTTCAATCCCAAGGATTGCTCAATCAATTGTCTAGAAAGTCAATAGTCGACTAGTTTGACCTAAAAGTCAACTGTGGTCAAAGTACAGTCAAAATTCCTGATTTTTTGTCAACACCCTTATTTTGAAGTATCATTCATCATTTGATCAAGGATTGATTATGATTCATCAAGGAAAGTTCAGAAATCAACAAAACCTAAAGTTTCTAAATTAGGGTTTTTTGACCTAAAGTCAATTAAATTTTGACCATCCATAACTTTCACATGGAACATAAAATTTTTTCCATCCAAAGTTCAATTTTAAGGAAATTGAATTCTCTACAACTTTGTCTCTCATATGTAAAGTCTAAAAATAATTCATTTGAGAGGTATGGATCAAAAGATTATATGTCCTTTTGGAAAGTCAACCAAAAGCAGTTTTTTGTCAAAGTCCATATCATCAAGATAAAATCTTCAAAATGGAAAAACGCTTCCAAAGTGCCTTGTAGAGGACATCTTGAGGTTTCCAAAAAGTCCTAGAACTCCTCCATACCTTAAAAATTGAAGGAGATATGCCTTGTCAAGGTTGGACAAATTTGAGTGAAAAATGTGAAGCAAATATGGCTCAAATTGGATTTTTTTGCAAATAGGCACAATATTTTAAGATCCAAACTTGTTCCTTAAGTCATTAAGGAGCTCCAAATCTAAACCCACATATTTGTGAAAATTATTTGATTTTTTATTGAATTTATTCATTTAAAATGTGGTTTAAATCCAATACTTTGGGAAATATTCAAGGATTTGATTTCAAGGAGATTTTCAATCAGAATCAATCCTTAAAACACACATATATTCCATCCAAATTCGTGCAAAACAAGATTGATGAAGAAAGATTGAAATTGGACATATTTAGAAAGATTTGAAAATCAAATTTTCACCAATTGCCAATCTTTGATTCAATGAGATTTGATCCAAATTTGTTGACCTAATATGTTCCATTATATAAGCTAAAAAATTCCAGATGCAAGGGACACGAATTTCTGCAGAGAAGAACCCTAGTGAAAGAGCAAAAATTCCTTCAGGAACTTCAATTCGGTTTCAGAAGTTGGAGGGGTTTTAAAGCGTTCTGAAGATTACAACACACTCCTTAAGGATCCCAGAAGCTTTCCCAATCATTCCCAGGCCGTGCCATTACGTGAATCGCGTCCATACACCTCAGGTTTGTTCATAATTTTTCAAGTTCGATTCCAATAATTCTTGCATTATTAACATGATTTAGTTGCATATTCATGTTTGCATTGATATTCCGATTGATTTTGGAAAATTAATTGTATTAATATTCTGCTATGTGAGTTTCACCATGTTAGGGTTTGCTGTAACACCCCGAATTTAATTAAATTGGTTAATTAAATTATTGGAGGATTTAAATATTTGATTTAGTCGTATTTGGATTGTCGATGTTATTTAAGGGCGTATTTGGAATTATATAAATTGAAGTCGGATAGTCGGAAAATAATATTAAGAATAATATTATTTATATGTCGGAATTATTATATAGAAGGAATTATTATTATAAGTGATATAATTGATTATTTAAGTGATTTCGTTGTGTTTTAATAAAATAAGTTATTCTGTTTCAAAGGTGCTATGTATCCACTTTATGCGACGAGTTGATTTGTTTTGATTATGTGACGCCTCATTTGTTTATTGAGAAATTCTGAAAACTCTGATTTATATATATTTGGCCGGAAGAAATGGGGTGTTACATTTGCGACCTTCAAATTGGGGCTTTGCATTCCATGTAAAATTAGGGCTAAATATAGGTATCATTAAACTCGTGGCCTCTGGACGATCGGGTCTATGGGGTTGCGCCAAATTTTTGTTCCGTTTTGTGGGGTTTACAATTTTGCAGGTGTAAAAGGTTAGACTTTCCACAGCTTGTCTGCAACAAGCGTTGTAAAAACGCGTTGCAATTTTTTCCCTTTGAAGAAGATGAAACCGTGGCAGCAGGTGATTGGGCAATTTCAAATATTTGCGCGCGTCACCCCCCCAGCAATCATGTGTGTCTCGCTTTCGTATGTGTGACGCTCCCTCATGATGTCAGCCATCAGATCTCCAGTCTCTCTTCATCCAACGCCCCTGAAGGTGCATGTGCACCATGGGCCCTCAGCCACGCGCCACATGGAATCAAAAGCTAAGATTTTTTTAATTTTTTTTAATTTTTAATTACATGATTATCTTTTATTTATTATCTTTTTTTTTCTTTTATTATAATTTCTTCCTTTTTTATTCTATTTATTTTAACAAATTAGTTTTTTTTATAAAATAATTTTATAATTATTTATTTTTTTTATCGAAAACTCGATTTTTCATAATTCTATCAATAATTGTTTTTGTTAAATATTAAAATTTAAATTTTCAAATATACTTTTAATCAATTAAATAATTAGGATTTAATCCAATAATTATTTAATTGGTATATTTAATCGAACTTTCGATTTTTTTCACCCTTTAATGATTATTAAAAATATTAATCTATTGAAAATATTAATTTATTTACTTTTCATATTCTATTTAAGCCATTTGTTTTAACCCTGATTTATCCCGATAAATTAGGGTTGTTGATCTTTAATGCACTAACCTTTCTCTTCTTCATTCTTAAATTTTTAGGGTTTGCCAAGAATCAATGAAGGCTCAAGCCATCTGGATATTTTAAATTCTTTTTTTATTTTGCCTTTTTATTTTAGCCCACTGGTGTTTATTGTAATAGCGTAGGATTTTATTTTCCGCCTTTTATTTCACCATAATATTAACTGCGTGGTTAGTAATCCTAGGGAGTGCAATCCTGAATTGAATTAGAATAACTAACTTATAAGATAAAATAACTGAATTTAACCACGTGATTGTGCCACACACACACCTTTAGGGTAACCTCTCTTGTTGCCTACTGCCTTATTACTGTTGCCTTGTTGCCTTACTAATTATGCCTTTAAAATAGTCAAGTCCCTCGATTCCGAGGATACCTAAAGAAGATGTTGCCCTCAGTCCATTCATCATCAATTTTGTCCCTCGATGTTGCCTCGGTAAATGATGATTTGTCCCATTGCTAAGGTATCCTCGCCTGTTGCCTAAAAAGATTAAATGACTTTTGTATCCTTCCCTTAGACTACCTGCCCTCTTTATGGCAGGGTCAGTCTTATGGAGAACGATCATTTCGATGACCCCTTACATCCAATAAAAGGGCTTCCTACCCTCCTATGGTATGGATAGCCCTGAAAAGCTAAAAGAACATTTTTTTATAACTTAAGGGTAATTACCTTTTAATTGCTTGCTCTGGTTTAAATTCAAACTTTCCTTTTTTTTCAAAAACCTTCAAAAAGGCTACGCTTATTTTACAAGATAAAGTCCTTATTCAAATTCTTTTTCTATTCACTTCAACATTTTGAAAACAAAAAAAGTGAGCTAAGCAATTAAGAGCCCATGGATAACCATGGATACAAAGGGTGCTTTAAACCTTCCCTTTGTATAATTTACCCCCCGAACTCAAAATCTTTTTTTAAAGGTCTTTTTCTGTTCTTTTAGCCTTTCAAAAATTGGATAAAATAAAAGTCGGTGGCGACTCTTGCTTAACCGCAACATTTCAAAAGTCAGCTCACCGTATTACAGAAGCATTTCGTGCCAGTCCTTGTATGTTTTCACCATCTTTTGTATTATCTTTTTTATGTTCTTATTCGCAGCTTCGAAAGTTCCATTCATTTTAGGCCTGTATGGTGAAGAATTGTGATGTTCGATCTTGAAATCCTCGCACAGCTCCTTCATCATGTTGTTATTTAGATTCGAACCGTTGTCGGTGATGATCCTGTTTGGAACCCCATATCGGCAGATGATGTTATGCTCAATGAACCGGGTGACTACTTGTCTTGTCACGTTGGTGTAAGAAGTGGCTTCAACCCATTTGGTGAAGTAATCTATGGCAACCAATATGAATTGGTGTCCATTAGAAGCTTTCGGTTCAATCATCCTTATCATGTCAATCCCCCACATTGCAAACGGCCACGGTGAACTCAGAACGTTCAATGAATTAGGCGGCATATGTATTTTGTCAGCGTATATTTGGCATTTGTGACATGTTCTTGCATTGGAAACACTCAGATTCCATTGCCAACCAGTAATATCCTGCTCGTAGTATTTTTCTCGCCATTGAATGTCCATTTGCATGGGTTCCGAAGGTTCCTTCATGTACCTCTTTGATAATCTCCTTAGCCTCATTTTTATCCACACACCTCAGCAATACCGAGTCATAATTTCGTTTGTATAGGATGTCTCCACTCAGGAAGAACTTGGCTGACAATTTCCTTAGTGTCTTTTTGTCAATCGTAGAGGCATTCTCCGGGTATTCTTGTTTCTCCAGGTACCTTTTGATATCATGGAACCACGATTTGTTATCAGGCTGCTCCTCGATTGTGAAACAATAGGCAGACTCATCAAAGTGTCTAACCGTTATTTGTGGTTCATGGTTTGGCCAATTTACTTTGAACATGGAGCAAAGTGTTGCTAGTGCATCAACCATTTTATTTTCTTCCCTTGGGATGTGAGTGAAAGTAATTGTTTCAAATTCAGCCATTAACTCTAGTATGAGGTCCCGGTATGGGATTAACTTTGCATCTCGAGTATCCCATTCTTTATTGACTTGGTGAATCTCCAGTGCTGAATCCCCATACACCTCAAGCAGATGTCAAGCGACGATTGTCAGGAGATGTCAAGACTGCTCATATACCATGTCCTAGTGCATTTGAGGCCCCATCGAACGTAAGTGTCCATATTGCCCCTGGTTCAGGTCCTTCGTCGGGTCCTGGTATTTCGTAGTCCATTATCACCATGATGTCCTCGTCAGGAAAGTCGAATTTCATAGATTGGTATTCTTCGAGGGGTTGGTGGGCAAGATGTTCTGCCAATACACTCCATTTTATTGCTTTCTGAATGACATATTGTATATCGTATTCTGACAGTAACATTTGCCACCTTGCAATTCTTCCTATGAGAGCCTGATTTTCGAACACGTATTTCAAAGGATCCATCCTGGATATTAACCATGTGGAATGTGTCAGCATATATTGCCGTAGACGTTTGGAGGCCCATGCTAGGGCACAACATGTCTTTTTGAATGGTGAATATCGAGATTCACAATCCGTGAATTTCTTGCCAAGCTAGTAAATAGCGTGCTCTTTTCTGCCTGTTTCATCCTGTTGCCCCAATACACATCCCATAGACCTTTCGAGAACTGTGAGATACATGATTAGTGGTCTCCCTGGCACGAGAGGTATGAGAATCGGTGGATTTTATAAGTATTTATTTATAGCTTCGAAGGCTACTTGACAATCGTCATTCCATTTGATCGTCTGATCTTTCTTTAGTAACTTGAATATAGGCTCACACGTGGCTGTCAAATGTGAGATGAACCTTGAGATGTAGTTCAACCTACCCAAGAACCCACGAACCTCTTTTTCTGTCTTTGGGGCAGGCATTTCATGTATAGCTTTCACCTTGTCGGGATCTACTTCTATGCCTCGCTGGCTCACAATGAATCCCAATAGCTTTCCTGACCTCACACCAAATATACACTTATTCGGGTTTAACCTCAGCTTGAACTTCTTCAAGCGCTCAAACAATTTCTGCAGGTGTGTAATATGCTCTTCCTCGGTACAGGACTTAGCAATCATATCATCCACGTATACTTCGACCTCCTTGTGGATCATGTCATGGAACAGTGTGACCATGGCTCGTTGATAGGCATTACCTTGTAGCAGAAGGTGCCCCAGGATGTCATAAAGTTTGTCTTCTCCATGTCTTCAGGAGCCATTTTAATTTGATTATACCCAGAGAACCCATCCATGAAGGAGGTAACCGAAGCTTGTGCTGTATTGTCCACCAACACATCTATGTGCGGTAGTGGAAAGTCATCTTTCGGACTTACTTTATTCAGATCCCTTTAATCCACACACATGCGTACTTTCCCATCTTTCTTAGGAACGGGCACTATGTTAGCAATCCATGGTGGATAGTCAACTACGACAAGAAACCCTGCGTTAAACTGTTTGAGTACTTCTTCTCGAATTTTGTTATCCATGTCAGGACGAACTCTTCTACGCTTTTGTCTGACAGGTGCACACCCTTCTTTGAGCGGTAATCTATGTACAACAATATCCGTGTCCAACCTGGCATGTCACGGTACGACCAAGCAAACATTTTTGTGTACTCGTGGAGGAGCTTGTTCAGTGTTGCCCCATGTCATACCCCAAAATTTACCCGATATAATTTACATCTGTTGATTCATTAAGGGTGTTAAAAATTAAGAGCCATAGGGTTTAATATATCTATTATTAAACTCGATCTCTTATAAAATTCCCTTATAAATCGGTTAAAATAAAATGGAGGTGTGAGTAGCAAGTATTTGGGAGCCAATTTGCTTTGGGCCCATTTTGTTCTATTCATTTAATCAATTTTATTATCTTTTTTATTATTTCTCGTAATATTATTACTATTAATTTCATTGTTACTAACTATGATTTGTTAGTGTTTTGTATTATTAACTCTTATTATTAATATTAGTATTAGTTTTATTATTATTAACTATTATTAGTAACAATAATCATTAGTTTTATTATTATTAACTATTATTATTAATAATTTAGTATTAGGATCATTATTATTATTAAATATTATTACTAATTATTTTGTTAGGATTATCAAAGCTTAGTTTTCAATTATTGTTTTAATCTATAATTATTTGATTAAGATATTAAGTAAAATACAAAAATCATGGAAAAATAAAAAAAAAGCTTTGTTGTAAAAAATCAAAAGGAGCAAAAAAAAAACGTGGAGAGAAAGCTAGAAAATATAATTGGGACTAAAATAGAATATCTTGATATAGGAGATTTCAATCAAAGATTTTTCATCAAAATTATATGATTTGATTGGATTTTTTTCTTAAGATTGTTGACCTAGCTCATTATACATTATACATATATATCAAGATGAAACCAAAAAGGGGAGGGGCGACTGAAAAAAAAAGTTAACGCAAAACTTCAAGAAAGTGGAGTAAAAGTAATTTTCGGATAGAAGTGTCATACCCCAATTTTTGACCCTAAGATCCTATATCATTCATATCCCAATCATTAATCAAGAGCTTCACTTGGAAGTTTTGTTTGTGGTGTTGCACTCACCTCATCAATAAGAGGGACCATGAAGCACCAATGATTGTTTATCTTGTATGCATATTGTACTAACCCAAATACCAAAAATATTGCTTTGTTTCTTTGTAGGCTTTTGTTTTGTAGGTACCAAGCCAAGACATGCAATAAACAAGGCATTTTTCACATTTTGGGTTGATGAAATCGATTTCCCTATTGGGTAAATCGATTTTCCTGCAGCAATCTTCAACAAAATCACATTCTGGACATCATGAAATCGATTTCCCTCCTGGGTAAATCGATTTCCCTAGTGTATTTTGCGCCAAATTCTCTTCTGGAACAGAGTAAAATCGATTTCACTCCTGAGGAAATCGATTTCCTTGGGGCGAAATTCAAAAAAATATAAGGAGGGAAGCTTGACATCATTTTGGCACCTTTTTCTTTGATCATTTTTGTTATTTTACCAATTTTCCACCTCATCAAAATTAAACCCTTCATTAAACCCACTTAAACCTCATTTTACTATTTTTACCATTTAAATACCATTTAAACACCAATTAAACATAAGCTAATTACCAAATGCAAAAAGACCAAACTACCACTACTCTTGCTCCAATTCTATAAATAAAGACCTCTACTCTCTCATTTCACAAGCTTGGAGAGCCAAAAAATTGCTTGCAAATTCATTTCTCACCCTTTCCAAAACCCTCACCCAAAGTTCATTTTTCATAGAATTAGTGAGATTCACATTGAATCTTGCTAGTTTTGAACTAAGCCTCCTACATTTCACTCTTTTCTTTACTTGTTCATCTCCAATTGTGAAAGATCTACACACTTTGTGCTTGTTCTTGAAGCTACTTCAACACTTCATTCAAGAATTGGTAAATTCCTAAATTCTAAGATGTAGATCTTTGTTGCTTGTGTTCAATGCATCTTTGACTCTATATTGGTGCTATTTGATGGTGGTTTGATGGAAAATTCGTGCTCCAATGGATATATGATCATAAGGTGTTTGTATATTTGTTCAAATCAAGTTTCATGCCTTTAAATGATGCTTTTGCTGAAATTTGCACTGATGAAATCGATTTCCTTAAGGCTGAAATCGATTTCATGCTGTACGTAACCTGTTTTTTTTTGAACACTTGCACTTTGGAAATCGATTTCCCCCTGCATGAAATCGATTTCCTGCTGGCAGAATGTGGTTTTTTGCCTTTTTTATGCTTGTTTTGGCTTCCTTCTTCCTCCACTTCATTAATATCATTGGATCTAGGATGTTGATAGGTTTGAAATGACCTAATCCATAATATTAGATGAATGATATTAATGATGGTGTGAGTTGATTATCTTTTTGTGAATTTTATTTTTCTTCCTCCATTTCATTAATATCATTGGATCTAGGATGTTGATAGGTTTGAAAGGACCAAATCCATAATATTAGATGAATGATATTAATGATAGTGTGAGTTGATTTTACTTTATGCATTTTATCTTCTTCTTCTCCATTTTTTCTTTTGAACGATGAAAGTCTTAATACTTTGAGAATTCTCATGGATTCTTAGTAAAGACTAGATCGTTACCTATTTTCTTTTTGTGCGGTATTGCTTTCGGAGAATGATCTACATATCATTTCTCTCGCATGCATTAGCACATAAAGTTTTGACCGGCCTCGTTGTAGGGTGATTTCTACATAAATCACTTGGCGATCTGCTTAACATAGCGCAATATTTCGTGTCCCGAATAAAAAAAATCAAAATGGAAGAGAATTGAATGCGGTTGATTTAAGACTTATGGAGGTTTATCGTGTAGTCGCTATGATTTTATCAAGCTTCTGATAAATTTCCATTGAATTTAAATCTGAGAACATCCTTCACTCACCATCGATCTTTCTTACTAACTTTGATAACATACTTGACAAGTTTCAAGATGGTTATCTTTAACATTGTTAGTGTGCTCTGTTCTGTATTATTGTCTTATTGGCATCCATGCTTGGCTAAAACATAATAGCAGCTGAATGTAATATAATGTACTCTTGCGAATATTAAAAGAACAGAAACAGGTACTAAAACAAGATGTTACAAGGAATGTCATGACATTAACCATGACATCGCGCCTGCAGAACTGAGGAAGGAAGATTCAGTTTTGGTTTTAAAAGATACAGAATATTCTATGTGGATACTATGTAATCCTATGTGGCGCAGTCTTAAAGGTCAAAGAATCAAGTCAGAATATTGAAGAATCAAATCTAAGATTGAAGTTTCAGCAGTTACTAATTTAGGAGATAAATTAGGTAACTTATGATCAAAAGGCCTTGTTTGTAGCAGAAGAAATCTGCTGATTTGTAACAGCATGGAGTGTTGCGATTTTAAGCCCAAGTCCAACTAGGATCAGGTTATATATAGGAATCTTTGTAGCCTTGTAAACCTAACGATCATAATATAGTCATTAGGGTTGTTGTTTAAGTGAACCACCTAGGTTGTGGGATGGTCACTGATTTGTGCCTCGAAGCCTGTAGGTAAGAGGTTTACTTTATTCACTCAGATGCTGTGAAGCAATGAGTGAAGATTGTGTTCTTGGAACTACTCCATTATGTATATTTAAATTGTTGGTGATTAAGCTGTCGATGCAGTGGCTGAGTTGCTGACTGCTAGACATCATTTGCTATGATTGGGAGTGGAATGGAGATATTCCATATCTAGGGAGAACCTAGGTAGAGGGGTCATTGGGTAGTGATTAAGTGAGGAGTTGTAAACTGGGAGTTTAGCTCTGAATTGATACTGCTAATAGTGGACTTCATCCCTGGCTTGGTATGCCCCCAGAGTAGGTTGATTGAACCGAACTGGGTGAACAATTCTGTTGTGTTGTTTATGTTTCTGCATTGTTTATTTGTAAGTTCAGTTTGGATGTCATAACATCGTGCATGACATCAGTGTGTGATTTAATGACTGTGCTAACACAGAATCTCTGCTAAGCAGATTTGTTAATGTTAACTGAACTGATATGGGATCCCAACACTTCCAGACTTCTGGATGTTAGATGTAATAAATAATTGAGGGATCTGTATGTACTGCCTCAGCCAAGCTGATGACAGACCAGATGTCACAACATCGTATATGACATCTGGGGTCTGTCTTACCAGAATTTCAATTGGTATCAGAGCAGGCATCCTGTCTGTTTCTGGATGAGATCCATGGGAGATACTTTCTGGTTGTTGGAGGTAGTTGATTGTTTGAACATTCATGTTCATATTGAATGGTCCCTAGAAGTGGAGGATGGACCTATGTGTGGAAGACTGGACCAAACTGACCATAACAGGTGTATTCTCTTGGCAAGGGAAGATGGTGTTACTGATATCCAAATGATTCATGCGGGAGTGAAGAATTTGGGATGTTTTATTCAGCATTTAGCAGGGTACAGAGAAGAAGATTGTCAAAACCTTCATGCGGGAGTGAAGTTAATGATAAGGTATTCTTTGTGCTTATCTGTTTCTTTCTGGTCAGAATATTGGTTAGGTCTTGTTGTGTTGCTTGAAGAAGAAGCAAGCATATTGTTGGATTGTTCAGCTGCAATTCTTGGATGTCATGCTTACAACTGGTTCTGGGAGTAAGCATTGTGTAATCTCTGTTGATATATGGCTATTTTCTGCTGCATAGCATCTGATGCATAATCCTATCTTTGAAAGAAGATCTCTAGGGTTATATGGTTTTCAACAGAATTTGTAGCAGATTGTTTTCAACTTTAGTACAAGTGTCAAAGATACTTGAGATTTTTCTCATGTCCACTCATAAAGGCATGGTTATTGAGGTTGAAGAGGTTCATATGATCAGTGTTCCTCATGTTCATCTGCAAAGTTGTTTGATAATCCTCAAGAGTGTCAAGAATTGTGTGTTCCAAGAAGAAGGAACTGATGGCATACTGGTATGCAGCTACCAGTTGAAGAACAGATGTTCTGGTGCTAAACTTATGTAGTGTGAGTACATTTGTTTGGAACCTACTCCTGATCTGGAAGAGGAGACATCTGCTTTTTGTGTTGATTGGTCAGAATACAATCAATTGAACCTTCCATTACAAATGTTAGTTTATTTCAGGCATAAGCTTATGGGAGTTGGAAGAAGAGCTCAGTGCAAGTGAAAGGATTCATTCAGGTTTTTCTTTTCAAGACCTCTATGAAAATTCAAGATGAACTTATATCTGGTATGTTCTTTTGATCAAAGGAACCAGATGTGTGAATTGTTTTCTTAATCATAGAACAGTTAGTGGTGAAAACTGAATACTGTGTATCGTGCATAGTGAAATATGGTTTTGAATATTGTGTGATGATTCAAGGGAGTCAGATTACTGTGTGGAATCTGAGGTATTTTCAGGAGTTATGTCATAAGTGAATCTGTTCCAGAAACCTTGTTGAGGGAATCTCTTCATGGGGTACAGATTGTGGCATCCATTATCTCAAAGTCAGAAGAGAAGTCTGAAGAAAAGTTTATTAAGATATGGCATATATTATCCCTTAATCATGACTGATGTGTAGCTGAGTTGATGATGTTGGTCGTGCTTTCTTTGTCTTTTCCCAAGTGTCATACAGGAGATGTTGAATGAGAAATCCAAAGAGTCTAAATGAATGATGTCATAACAGATGTTATAACATCATTTTCAAGAAGAATGCTTTCATGTATGAAGAAGAGATCATTTAGAAGGACCTGGTGTGAGCAGTAAATTCTATCTGAGTGACTAATAGGTGCTCTGATGGGAGACTTAGTACTTATTGGATGTACAACATGAATACAGATTCATATACTCTGTCGGGAGCTAAGTATGTGTATGAAGTGTCCATGGTCTGATTTGATCTATGCATCAATTATAGTTCTGTGTCATCTTCAATTAAGCATTAAGAAAGGCAATGGTTGTCTGGTGAGTTGATTCAAGAAGAAGAAACATATAGGAGATGGTGAGTATCTTGATGGGAGCTGGATATTTACATCAACTATGTGGAAGAAGAAGAAGAAGATGTATGTGATGCTTTGTTTAGTATGTTACATCACAACACTTGAAGACACCAGTAAAGATTAGGTTCAGACCTATCTGTTGAAGAGATGTTCAAGAGCTATTTAGAAGTTTCTTCTATTTCAAGGTACATGAAGTGGCAGTCTGGATCTTGTGTAGCAAGCAAACTAAGGATTCCAAATTTGGAAAGTGTGGCAGTTCCAAATAAAGAATGCTTCAGGGTAAGGACAATTATTCAAAACATCCTTATGGTGTAATTCTGAGGGGGAGTATGAAGTATGACAAGACATCAATCAGTGTAGGTGGTGGAACACTCAGAGATATTGATGAGATTTCAAATCTGATAAACTAATTTCTTGCGTGATGTCACAACATCACTATATCTTGTTGGTTTGGAAAATTATCTAGAATCTAGCATGTGAAGGATGAAGAAGCAACATTAAGTCTGAAGTGACCGTTCTAACTTAATGTGGATTAGAATGAGCAGATTCTGATCTTGGTGATGGTAACATGTTCTGGCAATTCGTGTTTACTTTCATGATGAAGACTTCAGTAGTGAGTATGACTATGAAGACAGAAGTTTGGTGAGATGATCAACATAGTTGTGGATAAAAAGGATTCTTCTAATTCTAATTGGAGAGTATGTTAAGCATTATGAGAAACATCATATCAAGGAGAATTTCAAATTATCTTGGAAGACCTTGATCAGAGTGCAACTTGGTAGGGTTATGATCAACAAGTGGAAGAAGTGGCAGTTCTTTATGTTGAGTTTGTGGCAACCTTTCTATGGAAGCATCAAGTGTCAAAGGGTTATTTGTTGATTAATTCAGGTGGAGATAAGGTGGTAGACTTGAATCTGTTGAAGAAAGAGAAGCGGAGTTAGTTGAATGTACTGAACTGTTCAACT